>NC_059081.1:29860876-29965876 GCF_020497125.1 Mauremys mutica | reverse complement strand
AAGGGGTGAGCTGCCAGATCAGGACCAATGCAAAGTAGGAGGGTGAGTTTTTTAAAGTAATTTGAAGGGATTTATTTAATAAACGTATTTAAAATTTATTGTATTTATTTAAAATTCATAGCATTAAGTGGTGAGACAAACATCAACTGTGTCATGTCGCTGGGGTGTGTGTATCCTTTCCCCATTTCTTATCTGCTCTTTGACGTTAAGATTGTTGCTTGTCAGCACAGGGGCCTGTCCCGTTCTATATCTATTCCCAGAAAAAAACTAAGTTAGAAAAGATGACAGAGTAAGGATGATCCAGTGACTAGAGTGCTGACCTAAGACTCAGGAGACCTGGATTCAATTCCCTGCTCTGCCACAGACTTCCGGTGTGACCGTGGGCTCTCTATGCCTCAGTTCCCCATCTATAAAAAGGGGATAATTTTCCCTACCCCACAGGTGTGTTGTATAGATAAACACATTAAAGATTGGGACACACTCAGACCTATAGTAATGGGTGCCATATAGGGACCTAAGAAAGATATCTTCCCACCAAGGAATATGACAAGTCATGTGTTTTACTACAGATATTTCACTTATCTCTACTCAGTTAGTTAGAAAGACCTTTAGAGGAAGTTTAGCTTTGGGGTAAAGGCTTCCACTTTTTCCCCAGAAACTAATCTGCCATGATCTATCCATGCAATGTCAGTTATGGATTTCCTTTTCTTTTCACTACATTTTCTCAAACTATCTAGCTTGCAAAGTCGCACATCCTTTACATGAAATTGTTTTGTGAAAAGTGAAGAATTCTCTTGGTAAATATCCTGTGGGTGGCATCAGACTGGAGGAGGGGAGATGTCCCCCTATCCTGGCACAAACAGGATTTTAACATCAATTCTTCTGCCGACCCTCCCATCTGCTCAATAAAACTTAATTGTTATACATACACATTTATATACATATACACTATTTTATTGAAGCAAGGCATTTAGGGTATGGACTGTCATTTACTACATGAGTGTACAGTGCCTAGCACATGGAAGTCTGGACCTGGTTAGCTTCTAGGTGCTACTGCAATAACAAAGTTAAATAATTATTTACTAATAAAAATGGGATGGGGGGGAGGGGAGGAGAAGGGTTGGACTCTAGGAGAAAGAGCATAAACCGCTTAAGGCTTTTTAAAATCTCAGTTTTTCATCTAGAGACTCCTCTACTCAGGGGGCTTTGCAGTCTGCATTTGAGCTGCATATTGCGTGTCTGTGTATACATCACACAGCAAATAGCACCCAGCTGGGCAGTGATTGCAGAGCACTGTCTATATTTCCACTGGGCAAGGGGTTACTCTTCATGTACCCTGCTCAACTTGCAGCAGTTTCCCAAATCTATGTATATAGACTTTACCCAGAGAAAACAAGACAGAGAAATGTATTATCACTTAAAAAAAATTTACGTCCATTTGGGTTTCTTTTATGATGTATTTCAAAATAAGTAACACTGATGAGGATAAGGTATAAAATAGGAAAGCAAAAAGCAGTGGTTTTATTATCTTTATAAGATCTACCAGACTGCCTCTAATAACTGCTTGGTACATCCAGTTACTGGCTCGGTAAGGCCAGGACCTCCTGGGAGGTTGGAATTAGTGCCCTTTAATAAAGAGAGGAGTACGCAAGTCAGTGCAAGAAGGCAGAGCTGTTAGGAACATGCTGGAGAGAGGGAGGGAGGGGGGTAGTCTATCAAGAGGGCCAAAGAAGCCCTTTCTTTTGGGTATTTTCCTTGTCTGAGAGAAAAATGTTACATTAAATAAATTCACAAGAAGGCAAAGATATTGTGGGGCATTTTGGCAGGAAGATGCTCTTTTGCAGAGATGACTAACTACCACACCATGCTTCATGCCCCAAATGCTTTACAAGCAGGAATTGCTCAGTCAGCTCAACAACCCTGTGACATAAACATAGGCGTGTAAGTGTCCATTTGTAGATGGGATAACTGAGGCAAGGCATTTAGTGATTTACCCAAGGCCACTGGAGTAGTTAGGGTTAGTGCTGGGATTAGAATCCCAGGCCTGTGCTCAGATTACAATATTAGACCTCTCCCTCTAGTCTACAGTCAGGTTTTAGATTAGAACTACTGTTATTTGTCAGACAAATAACCCTCTAGCCTGCAAACCATCTCATCAGGCCTGTGCACATTTTGGCCTGCCAGAAACAAAGTTCATTTTCTGGGAACACCACCTTCTGCATGCACTTTTCTCGGAGACAGACTCATTTCTGTCCCTGCTGCTGGTTGCAGTGCTTAGAGACTGAATCCTGCCAGGTGCTGAGTAGTGTCAGCTCCCGCAGAGGTCATTTATTTATTGTTTCTATAGCACCAACATTGCACATACAGTAGACATGAAAAGAAAGTCCTACCCTGAAGTTTAGCTGAGGGTGCTCAGTACCACTCAGGGTAAAACCCTAGTAGTGAGCAGAGCAGCATTAGCAAGAGTAGGCAGACACACAAATATATCTCGCCAACAGTTCATGATTTATAAAGGACTCTGAGCCTGTTAAATGCAAGCCGTGATGCTGCAGCTGCTCTTTTCCAAGCACCAGCTCAAACTCATCTGCATTCAGCTGTGGGCTGCTGTGTTTAGTTTTGAATTTCTCTAACTTTGCATTAAGGGGCTGGTGTTTTACTGTGCTTGGTGCAGAATTTTCATTTTTTTGCAATTAAACATTTGAATAAATATTTACCGAAAATTGTTTGTAGTATTCACTCAGCTTTACAATTAAACTCAGGCCTTTCTGAGTCAGAGCCAAATTCTGATCTCATTGGGGTTGCACATGTATAAATGCAAATGGAGCAGAATTTGATCCTGTGTGTACCTGTTGTGGTGAGGTTGTTACAAGTATGTTTTCTTTGTAAAATAGCTTTAAATTTTGAAGGAAATTTCTCTACTACATATACAGAAGCAGCTATTTTGTAATGCAAAACTGAAGCAGCGCATAACCGAGGAGAGACACTGTGCTCTCTCAGAGGCTTTATTTTTGTCCTCTCACTCCCTTGCTTCCCACAATTTAAAAGTTGAAAAGTTTGTGGCTGCTCTGTGGGTGTGTGAGAAAAAGTAACAGCTTAGCTTTCAATTCCTCTAATTTCAGACATGACTGGTACACTTTAAGGAACTAGTGTATTATTTTGTTTCCATCCAAAGAATCCCAAAAGAAGAGATACAACATGTACAGCTCAGCATCACAATGACATCCAACAGTGCTAGGCTCACAATTATATGGCCTGCGATAGCACATTGAAGTAGTTGCCTTCACAGATTTGTTGCTATTGCTGCTAGCTCATTTGCAGCCTCCTGCCACTCCTTCTGCAGGTTCCTAGCTCTACCCAGTACTACTACTAAAACTCTTCATGTGGCCCTCATCCAGAAAGACTACACATTCCTAAGTATGCTGGGGAGTGCACAGGAATGCTGGGTGAATGGCTAGGAAAGGGGCAGTTTAAGGTTTACTGCTTTGCTACTGACAATGGGCCCACATTGTGTAAAATGAAAAAAAAATCCACAGTAATGGGAACCTTGGCAGCTTTGCTCACTCATTCTTGGACCAGATTTTGTGCAGCACTGAAGCCACGGCCCAGGAATGAAGGAAGGAAAGCAAAAGGAGCTTTAAGTCAGCTATGTGCCTCACAGATTTTGGCCTATTTTGCTGGGGAATGCACAGCCCTAAAGTTAGAGAAGCCCTGTAAATCAAACTTGAATCAAATCCTGCCCAAATCCTTACGAGCTGATCTGCAGCCCAGAAGTGCTGACATGTAGAGCCCTCCAGGTCTCCTGAGTCTTAGGTCAGCACTCTAGTCACTGGATCATCCTTACTCTGTGTCATCTATTCTAACTTAAGTTTTTTCTGGGAATAGATATAGAACGGGACAGAGGAGCACAGGGGGCTAAGCAGCTGTTGGGGAAATTTCCCACAATGTAGGGCTGGCATATGCTGCCTCTCTTTGCAACAGGGGGATGTGTTGTAGACATAAAGAGTGTGCCAGGAGACCATAGCGAGGGTCTAGAATCTGGCCCCCTTGTATCTACAGAGGCATTTCAAAAAGGCCTTGATGCTCTGAGAAACACAGTATCTGTGGATGTTTCAGTCTATTGAAGTCTAGCAAACAGCCACAGATAGTTCAGAGTCATATAAAAACGAAGAAGGAAATCTTAGCCCTCTCTGCCCCTTCTGGTGAAGACACTGCTGCTGTCACTCCTCTGTCCGTTATGGTTTATATTTTACCCTCATTATTTTATTATAAGTTTTTCCAACTCCTAATACTCACCAGCCAATCCTAATGTTAATCCTGGATTCATAAACTCACAGGCTAGAAGGAACAATTGTGAACATCTAGTCTGACCTCCTGCCTAATATAGGCTATTGAGTTATAACTATTGAATCCTGGTATCTTGATTAAATTCCAGTTGGGTAATTTCATTACAACTACCTACATTTTTCCATACTGCCTGTTGGCTAAGGCATTTATTCTTCACTTCCTGTCCTGAGCTAATACGTAGCATTGCTCCAAGTTATTTAAGTAGTGTTGTCTTCCATCCAGAAGTCATTGCATTCCAGTAATGGGGAAGTGATCCATATGGCCAAATCTCACTTGGCGTGAAGGCAACTATAATCCTTTGGCTATCCCTTGATGTGAGGATGATGTCTGCCAGGGGGGGCTCATTGGTGGGATTTTTAAATGGCTGAGACCTGAAGATTTTCCTACAGAAGTGACAGGTGTAATCTTGGAGGAGAAATAGTTGTTGGCTGGACTGTTTCTTTCCTCCTTTGTCGCTTCTCTGTCTCAAGAGCATGTCTGTTCTCCTCAGAGTGAGCTGTGGGTTGGTGTATGAGGTGGCGCCACTGTGTTCTGTTCGCCACCAAGTCCTCCCAGTTTTTTGGGTTGATTCCTCCCTTTTTAAGGGGTACTTTCAGTATGTCTTTGAAGTGCTTCTGCTGCCCTCCACGAGCACTTCTTGCCTGACTTAACTAAGAGAAAAGTATTTGCTTCAGGAGGTTGGTGTCAGGCATACGTACACAGTGGCCAACCCAATGGAGTTGGTATTTCATGGCCTGTGTTTCTATACTGCTGGTGTTGGCTGCAGAGAGAACGCTGATGTTAGTATGTCAGTCTTCCCAGCTGATCCTGAGAATCCTCCTGAAGCAGCGCTGCTGGAACCACTCCAGCCGCTTGAGATGTCACCTGTAGGTTACCCAGGTCTCACACCCATAGAGAAGGGTGGGGATGACAACTGCCTTGTAAACCAAGATCTTGGTGCCAGTTTGCAGATCCCTATCATTGAAGGCTCATTTGAGTAGTCTTCCAAAGAATGTGCTCGCACAGAAGATCCTGTATTCAATTTCTGTGTCAGTGTTGGCTGTTCGGTAGAAGTGGCGGCCACTGTATGAAAAATGGTCTATATTTTCCAGAGGTTCTCCACCGATGGTGATTTGTGGAGTATGAAGAGTAGTTTGTGCAGGTGAGTACCTTGGGTTTCCCAATGTTGAGAGAGATACCCAGGCTGTGATAGGCATCTGTGTGTACGAGAATGATGCAGTCATTTAGTGATGCCAATTCTCATGATCTTAGATTTTGTTTGGAGACGTCGGAGATTGAGGAGTTGGCCATTCATACAATACTCAATCCTGATTCCATTAGGAAGGTGATCACAGATGAGAATCAGGATCATAGCAAGGTAAAGGGAGAAGAGTGTTGGAGCAATGACACAGCACTGCTTGACACCAGCACAAATGATGAATGACAAATCTTTGTGCGGGAACTAGAGAGGTATTGCCCTCCTCTACACTGCAGGGAAGATCCTTGCTCGGATCCTACTAAACCTTCTCCTCCCCCTTTCCAAGGAACTCATCCCCGAATCACAGTGCGGCTTCAGGCCATCCGGAGGCACAACTGACATGATCTTCATGGCATGACAGTTTCAGGAGAAGAGCAGAGAGCAACACCAGGAACTGTTCATGGCATTCATCAACTAGGCCTTTGACACTATCAATCATGATGCCCTATGGAAGGTGCTGGGTAGGTGTGGCTGTCCACTGAAATTCATTTCCATCATCAGACTACTCCATGATGGGATGACTGCCACTATTCTGTGCAATGACTCAGAGATCAAACAAACCATTCATCATTCGCAATTATACTAGAGTCTGTGGAATCATGCTAGCTTAAACCAGATCTGAATTTTCCACCTTTTTCCACGGAGTTTGTAAAGTGCTTTGGACTCTTTGGGTCAAGAGTACTATACAGTACAAAATGTCAGAAATAATTATTAGTGGTACTAGCATAGGTTGTATATTAGACTTTTTACAACTTGGTTTTGTTTTTGTAACAGTTTTGGTTATATTAGCACATAGGACAGATAATCATACTGATAATTTCTTTGTCCATAAATGAATAATCTTATTTTTCTGATTGTACATATTTTCTGTTAATAAATATGACAGTTATGACATACTATCCATCCATGTATTCACATCTGTGATTTTGCATTTTCCCCACTATCTCTTCTGCCTGACATGTTAATAAGCCTATGTGTTAAGCCAGAAAAAAGCAATTTTCTCCTGAGGTTAATTTCTTTGGGCTCCCCACCTGAAGTGGGAAGTTGCATATACAGTCTAATTTGTATTTAACTGGAGGAAATTTAGTTAGTTTTAGGCAGAGCTGATGTAGTGCAAATCCTTATTGGTGTACTGGGTGTCTTGCACTGCCATGTAAGTGATGTTTTCCTTTCAAAATCAATTTTAAAGTAGAAGAACAGGATATCTTTGGTTTCCCCAGGAAGAGGAATATAGCAATCCAATATGCCAATATCCGTTCTCATGACAAAAAATGACAAGGAAGTCTATCTTTCCAAAGGCTTTTCAATTCAGATTTCCAGCCTGCCTACCTAGCTCATTCTAAAGAATCTATAAAAGAGTGCCGAATGGGTTAATGGCTGCATTGTAGTGGTCTGAAGTCACAGCTGCAGCAGACATGCAGAGTAATGGGGATCTTAAATGAGTAACAGGTGAACAAAGTTAAGGATCATGGAATTAAGGGTTTACTTTAAATGAAGGAAGAGTGTGAATTCCAAGCTCTATAACAAAAAAAAAAACCCCAACAAGCTATAATGTACTTACTTCTGTTCTAGATTATGTGTTGGAGAAGCAACGTGCTTTCCCTTTCATTATACATTTTATAAAATTGTTTTATTTGAATAAAATGCTGCCATCATAATTGATATTTAGACAGCTTATTTATAGAATGGTAAATTTTCTAATCATGCAGGCTTGACATTGTTGACTTCTGCTGTTATTCATCTTTTCTATGAAATTTTCTTCCTGTTGGCCTATGTCACAGAGCCAGCTCTACTTGAGGAAGGAGAAATTCAGTGGCTTATTATGTTGGGTAGCAAGTCCACCCAACAGCTGACACACTTTTCAGGCCTGATCCCAAATTGTTCAATGGAAATGTAGAATCAGGTCCTTCAAAGCACAAGCTGTGTAGTTTCTCCAGATGAATTGATTCAAACCCACTGAAAGGCTCCCATGGAATTCGAAGGACTTTGAACCAGACCCTCTGTGCACAACAGTGAATTTCATCTTGATTTTTTTTCAAGTTCTTTGCTTTCATGGGTAGATGTGCTAATGGGTTTCATCCTCTCTCTTATATCATGGGAAGCTGAGTTTTAAAAATGGGTCTTCGGGTAGCTCCTTAAACTGCCATAAAGAGAGATAAAATTATTATCAATAATATCATTTCCCTTTCTTTCAGCCGTAAATAGCCATTCAGAAGCTTCCTTTCTTGACAGAATAGCAAGTGTGGTGGCCATATTTTAAGAAGTTAGCCAGGATTCTGGCTCTGAAAATGGAAACCATTATGCACAATACTAGTTATTCAATTTATGGAGTATATGTGGTAAATTGTGGGCACACAGAACACATTCTCTACCTGGGACACTAAATGAAGAGGATGGTGAGAAACCTGCTAAAATAATAAATATTTTAAAGTGTTTTACAAACCTTAATAAATTATACTTCACAAAAACCCTTTGGTACTCTAAGGTAAATATGATTAAACCTATTTTCAGATGAGGAAACTGAAGCCCAGAGAGGTTAAATGACTGGCTGAAGGTCACAAACCAAGTCAGAGCTGGGAATAGAATCCAATTCTTCTCCTTCCTTCTCATGCCTTTAGAGCCAGGAATATAATTTTATTTTAAAGAAATGCAGATAGTTGATTGGCTGTTTCTAAAAAACCCACGATCCATGGAACCAATACAGCAAGTTCAGCAAGCATTTTCCATTAACTTTCTTAAAATCTAAAAGTATCTATTTAATGTGTTAAACCCCCACCAAATCTCTTCTTAGTGACATTCTTCTCAGTGAAAACCAATCAATAAAAACATGGAAACCAAACCCCTACTTTTTTGACTGCTCTGTATTTCAACAAAAATAGCTGAATGACTGATGCCATTTTTAGAAAAAACATGCACTGGCTGGCAAATTCCCTGCTGTATTTCAGCACAAAGCAAATTAAAAGGTCCTTCACCACAATTCATATGCATGCACCCATGTACATTCGCCTGCAAGATCAAAGTCCAAATTATGAAGAATGGAATTGAAGTTGGGGGAAAGAACCACAGTTCCCCTTAACTATGGGCCAAATCTTGCAGGTCTTACTCAGGTCTGGTCTACACTAAAAAGTTAGGTCGACCCAGCTACGTCACTCAAGGGTATGAAAATCCACACCACTGAGCGACAAAATTAAGCCGATTTATCCTCCTGGGTAGACAGCACTAGGTGGATGGAAGAATTTTTCCATTAACCTTGCTACTGCCTTTTGAGGAGGTGGGTTGGCATGTTTCAGTTTCAAAAAAAAATTACCTTTTCCAACAGAAAAATATTCCATTGGAAAATTTTCAACCAGCTCTATTTATTATTTATAAAGCACCATTTGTGTATATGCTTTTAAATGTTTTTTGTTCTTTATCTTTTTCATTGTGGGCAGTTTTTGGACTCTCTCTAGCTAACAAACAATTTAATGTGACAAAGAGCCATCTACAGTTTTGTGCCCTACCTTAGCCTAGAGTCTCTGCACTTAATAATATCAAATTAAAATGACACTATTTAAAGACCAAGTCCTGCAAAGTTTTAAACACATACTTTATGTACTGCTAGTAGCCCCCTTGAAGTGTATGCAACAGCTCTTACTGTGTAAACTTAAAAGTATTTGCAGGATCAGGGCCCAAGTTTCTAAGAGCACAAGTGCAGAGAAGCAATTTTATACATGGTGCTAAGAGTATTGCTATTTTCCATTAAAACAGTATTTGTTCCATTGAACTGTATAAAGTCCTCAAGACTAATACATCAATAAGTACCCTGTACATTTCCCTTGACATTTGGAGTTGATGTTTTGTTCATTGAAGAATTGTAATAATTTCACTAGTATTGTAAGGAATCCAAAGGACCCTTGGAATCATTACAAAACACTGTCTGACTGGTATTATTAAACACTGTATCTAGTCTGAAGAAGAAGTCAATGAAATGATCATAAATGGAAGCAACTCTGTCTTAGAAACTACTACTGGGTTTATGCGGATGTTATTTGAAGACCGTATTTTAAATTGTGGGAACTGAGGGACCTTTTTCAAACACAATAACTGTCTGGAACTGACCTGCTAACTTGGCGGAACCTGCCTATTGATGAAGTTAAAGAAACAAAGTTGTATGGAGATTTGAATTGGATCCCAGTAAAATACTTATAATGTGTATAGGGCTTAGACTATTGACTGTCCTGGCTACATAAGGAATTGGGAGGAGGGGATAAATACAGAGAGAATGGATTTGGTCACATGGAGAGGTTCATTATAAATGCTGCGCAAAGAGCATATTGTATATGTGAGAGGGCTCAGATAAATCAACCTTATTTCAGGTAAAGTCAAAAACTGTCCAGCTCTGCAGAAGTGATGCAAACACAAATAAATGAATCCCATATTTTAAACGTGTTCTTTGGTTTGATACCATAATATTAAAATAAATTGATAACAAAGAGAAGTAATATCAGCGTATTCCCCACTCACACAGAGGACTCAACGTTCAGCTCTTTGTGTCAGAGGTGAGTGCGATTTCGCCTCTCCCCATACAAAGAGAAGTGGGGCGAACCCGAAGCACCCATCTTTCTTCTTTTATATCCAGTGTAAATTAACTGATCCCAGTCGATTCCATGGTTGCTGGGCTACAGTGATCAAGGCAGATACCATCTCAGTGGAGGAATTTAATTCCATTTCTTGGAACTGAGACTATATCCGGAGTGAGGGGAATACAAAATTCCCAACTTCAGAGAAGGATTTTAACCTCCTTACCTCTAAGGATTGCACAGGGTTTTCAAAAGGCAAAACCCACTAATTTCTTGTGTTGTAACTAATATGTAAAACTACTAATTGATTATGGGTAACATACCAGAATGGAGAAATAATTCTTTGTATTTGATAACAAAGTGTGTTGGAAGGACCCTGCATCTGCTTAATAAATACTAGTTTCCTTAAAGAACCATGAGCCCCAATTTCTGACAGCACCCAAATAGACTATTAGTTTAAAGTGAGGAAATAGCCAAAAAACAAACAAGGAAGAAGTGTTTAGAGCTTACAATAATTCTCTAGTCTAACTCATAAAAAGGGAAGTGTTAAGGACAGAGATGCCCACAAAACTCTGAATGTCCTTGTTTGTGCTGATTTGTAAAGAACTCTTCCTCCTAAAGTAGTGGACTGAATAAGCCACTCTCCATGCAAGAGAAAAGGGAATGTGATACTATGGAGTTAGACCCAGGCCCTCAAAGGTATTCAATCAATGGAAAATAAATGGGAGTATGGGGCCTAAATATATTCAGAATAATAGTTATGGCTGCAAATCTGTACAGGGATGAGCCGCAATGGTAACCGCGCGATGATCTACTGAAACAGAACCACAATGCTTTCTAGGTAAAAAACAACTCCAAATGCAATGTCTCACTGTGCAGCTACCTACACAGATCCTGTGTAGGAGCAAGAGCTCCTGGCTTCACAGGTGGGAAATGGGGCTGGAGACCTTGCTTCTGCTAACCTACCATTTCCTACTTGCAGCTGGCATCTACACCAGAGAAGACAGCCAGATTCTGACTTGGCCTGCTGCGTCCAGAACCCTAGTTGTATAAAAGAAGAAGAGAGCCTTAAGTTAATAATGATGATAACTAATCATTTTAAAGTTTCCAAAATGCTTCACATGCTTCTCAGACTACAAAGAAAATTAGTTAGCATCTGCGCCAACTAGTTTGCAATCTAAATGCACATGTGATATCAACGACAAAGTATGGAAGGGAGGGCAGAGAAAGAAAGTTGGAGGCTACAGCAATATGATCACCTGGTGATTCCATGAGGGTTGTGCACATCTGGGTAGTTCTGGGTTGTGATTTTTAATATATAAATTCTGCTTATTGTGGGCACCACAGAAGAGGAGGGAACTCAGGAGGGATTTATATGAGGATAGACTCATACTGGTGGGATGGCTAGACAGCCTAGAAGTGACTGTGAAGAGCATATGGTTTAATTTAATGCAAGAGACTTTGTAGATTATAATTGAGTAGATAATTGGGACAGGATGATAATTGTTTATGAGATGGAGGGATTTAGTAATTATTCAAAGCTGTTTTAGAAGACTTATAAATACTCTTGACGAAGGCCCAGGAGGAGCCAAAACATTGGCTCAGTCTTCTCACTACCTCTTAAGAATTAATGTTTAAACATACATAATAAATCCGTAAGTAAAATATAATAGTGTGCTTAGGATAAATAGTTATCTTGATGGTAAGATTATGAGAATCTTGAGTAGCAGAAGACTCATAAGTTTAGCTGTCCTTATGAAATCTTTTCCATTTGGGGCCAAAAACTCATAAGGATGAGCAGAGGTGAAATTTCAAGCCAAACTGGAAATGGAAATCAGAACTCATTCCTGTCAGGGATCCAGTTAGTTACAATATGTGTAGTGGTGAGTTTTGAAACTTGAATTTGACTCTCACCACTTCCCCACATACACAAGTTTGAAAGGATTTGGATATAATGTTCCAGTTTTGGCTCAACTACAATAAAAAATGAGTTACAAAAAAGCCTGTTTTACAAAGTAATTGGTAATGTCCCATCAATGTAGGTTTTGCATTTACCAAATAGTGGTATACACTATACACACATTAGTACATACATACACACACACGAGCACACAGAGGTGTTGGTCCTTTTGTAACTTACACTTCTTTTGCTATGAAAAATTAACATTTATATTAATAGTTTTTAATAATTATTTAAAATTCTGGTCTGTCAACATGTGTGAATAAACAAATCTGAGGCTGACAAACAACAATCACATATACCAAATATTTCTTTTCTACAATATGCCTCTCCAGAAAAGTCTGAACGTGTATCTGAAATAATTAGATTTTGTTCAGTAATCAAACTCAATCAAATGGATTCTCTGTGAACTACTTTTATATCCACAATGAGAAATGTGTGTCATATTCTCTGTAAATTTGCATATTTTTCCATAAACCTAAAACCAATCAATTTTGAAGAGTTATGATAATATAAAGAATCTGAGGCAATTACATGTCTTTTAAACAGGGATTCAAAATGCATTTCACTGACAGTATTCATGTAGTAAAATAGTCAAAACTTCTTTAACCCTTTTAGTGACAACTCAATTAAGCTGTAATGATTGAGGCCTGGGACATTTCTTCAGGCTTAATGACTGGCTGAGAAAGTTGATAGCCTGAGGTGAAGCCAAGGGCCATTAATTCCCTCTGGTCATTAATTCCCCAGGAACTGCCCTAGGACAATGTTGTTATTGACATTATAGAGCGGCATTCTGAAGATGTATTTGGCGTTCTCTTATTTGTTAGCAAATAAACTGTTTATTAAAGAATTATATTTTAAACTGTCCCCCACATCTTCTGTGGGAGAATAGGAAGTTCCCTTTTCATAGCATAAAGTGATAGTTGGGAGAGGGGGAGAGAAACCTCTCCCACAGGTAGATGGGTAAATTAGTGGTACTATATCTCCCCAGAGATTATGCCAAATATCTAATCTTTAAATGCAATTGTCAAATGTGGGCACAGGGGGTTCATTTTTTATAAAGAAAAAGGAATAATGCACGGTGCTGTGGGTTGGGCTTAGTGACTTTTTCTTAAAACTTACTTTGCTTATGTATCTTCCACCTTGACTGACACTAAAGACCCTTTCCAAATTTACCAAACAGTTTACACTTACCCTTTCACAGGCAAATTTTCAAGAAGACATCCTGACCCAGAGAAGAAAGTCTAGGATTCTGAGCAGGCAAGGTGAGCATCAAATTTTAGCCCATAATCAATTTTTCAAAGAGATTTCTGCCACAAAGAGATGGCTTCCAACATTGGCTAGAGCATAGGAACTAGGGGAAATGCAAGAACGAACTGTTTCAATAAAGTATTTCCTTTCTCTTGTTCCTGGTTGTGCTATTACCAAAGTTGATACTCAGGAAATTATTACTTTCTTATCCCCTGCCACTGGTTCAATGCACACTCACTGAGAGTTGGAACAAAGGACATACACATGCAAAGATCAGGGTGATGAGTCCCCGTACTTTCTTTACCCACACAGCGTCATACAAGAGCAATACAAAGCTTCTTTACATCATCAAAATAGTACACAGCAGATGAAGTGTACTGGTGAAACTAGTTCTTTACTTGCATTTGCATTGATAAAGGACTGTTAATGACACTGGGAAAGGATACTTGGGAGAGTCCTAATCCTAAGAGTTCCTGAGTCCCAATATCTCCATGGTTCAAGGGCTCCTGCTGTGCACCTGTCTAGTTTCCTTGCCATTTTGCCTCCATGTGCAGTGAAAACAAGGCATCAGTGCCATGAATAGCCTTTCAAGCACTGATGCCCTTGCTAGAATTTGGCCATGAAAACCTTTGAAGAGCAGTAAAGTTATGCTGAGTAATCTACCAATGAGAATTCTTAAAACATGTCCAGTCTCTCACATACCTCTGTCATGACAACCAATAGAATTGTTGCATGCAAGTTAGCTGTAGAGGAGGAGTGGTGATTAGTTGTGTTACTTCTGATGCCACTAGGGCCCTACTAAAGAGTTATCTGAGTTGTTGACCTGACCTATCTGTAGTTTACATAATCTTAACAATGAGATACAACAATCATTAATAGCTTAAGTTAATTACAAGCTAATTTCTTCAAGTATAGCCTATGCACAAGATTTAAATGGCTTTTACTATATGGAAAGTTTGAATAGTCTGCATTATTTCATTATTCAGGTCATTTGGGACAAAAGAGATTGACACAGATGTTAATTTTATTAAAGGATCCAGGCTTTAATTACTTTAAGTCATAAACTGATTAGCATCTTTTCTTTTAAATTCTCAGAAAGTTGATTCAGTATTCAAAGAGTCAGTGCTATAAGTCTGAGGAGAACGTGCATTTTTCATACATAGCAATGAGGTGGAATGCCTCCTTTAAGTGTAAAACAGAACTCATTCTTAACCATGGAGTAGTGATTTAGCCTCAATAATGTAAGGCCTAGATCAGGGATTGGCAACCTTTGTCACGCGGCCCATCAGGGAAATCCACTGACGGGCCGGGGCGGTTTGTCTATCTGCAGCATCCGCAGGTTCAGCCGATTGCAGCTCCCACTGGCCGCCGTTTGCCATTCCAGCCCAATGGGGGCTGTGAGAAGCAGCGTGAGCCGAGGGATGTGCTGGCTGCTGCTTCCCGCAGCCCCCATTGGCCTGGAATGGTGAACCACGGCCAGTAGGAGCTGCGATTGGCCGAACCTGCGGACACTGCAGGTAAACAAACTGGCCCGGCCCACCAGCAGATTTCCCTGACGGGCTGCATGCCAAAGGTTGCCGATCCCTGGGCTATATGCACATAGGCTACATTAGATGCAGTGGTGTGGGATAGCTGCCTGATCTCTTCCCTAGCCTCTGCACCACTTTTAATGTTTGTTTTTTTAAATAAGCAGATTCCTACATTACTGGTAAACTTTAAATTACCTCCACTCCGAGACCAACACTGCAATTTGTAAACAAATTGCATCTGTCTTACTAGTAACAATTAAAAATGGTTTATAGTTTCTTTACCAATATCATCTATTCATAATGTGTCTCATTTGAAAGGCCTAAAAATGTACAAGAAATACGCTTGTTGAAGGAAAAAATAGGTAAAAAAAGATATCTACAATATGCTTGATGGTGAGGAAAGCACATTTGTTCAGAATACATTGGAGACTCAGTTCAGGAACAGGTCATGCTTGTAAAAATATTACCACTGCAATACTGCCAAGGTCATGTCTGAAGGCGGGTTTGGCTGTGTAAGAGCTGGTATGTTAAATATGTACAAGCTACGTACTTTGGGCACCTAACATTTCTAAACATTTTTCCTAATTATTTGTTCGAGTTAGATTCTGTTAATTTTTTTCTACATGTGCATCTTTTTGCTCGTCCTCTGACCCTTTTTTGGCTCATGACTGCCCACTTCCCCACCCCACACACACACATATATACACACACTCCACCTCACGTACGGAATGAATGTCAGACTTAATAAGAAAAAAAAGTCCCGTTGTTGAATACTAACTGTATGGAAGTACTGTGAGAGAGCTATATTGTATTGTATGCTTAATATGTGTTCTTGAAAAATGACTTTAAATAAGGTAGAAGTCATTTGTAAATAGGGTCATCAGTAGCATGAATGAAGATAGCCATATGGTTGAAATACAGTAGTAAATATATAGAGAATATGTGATGGAATCATGTGGTATAAAAGTCTTACTGGCACAAGTTTTGCAAGGACTGCATTTATAACAAATGACATCACCAGAAGTGAGTTGTATAGTCTTCCTAAACAAATACTGGTGTTAGCATAGAGATTGATCAATTGGAGAGGGTTCAGAGAAGAGCCATGAGAATGATTAAAGGATTAGAAAACCTGCCTTACAGTGATAGCCTCTAGGAGCTGAAGCAATTTACGGTAGTTTAACAAATAGAAGGTTAAGGGATGACTTTACTACAACATATAAGTACCTACATGGGGAACCAATATTTGATAATGGGCTCTTCAGTCTAGCAGTAAAAGGATACAATGGCTGGAAGTTGAAGCTAGAGAAATTCAGACTGGAAATAAAGGTGTACATTTTTAAGAGTAAGCGTAATTAACCATTGGAACAATTTAGGAAGAGTCATGGCTGATTAGCAATTTTTAAATCCAGATTGGTTGTTTTTCTAACATACATGCTTTAGGAATTATTTTGGGGAAATTATATGGCCTGTGTTATATCTCCTAGATTCTCACCTGGGAATCTATGACTCTACTAATAAAATGAACTAAAGTAATTCATCAGTTATACCTTGCCACAGTTATTCTTTCACCTAGTTAAGATTTCTATACTACCAAACCAGTTCTGTGTAAGAATATTAGAAAACCCAGTAGAATTATTGAGTGGGCAAAGCGAGGCTAGCAATCTACAAGTCTAGAACAAAGTCAATTTATGCCATAATTTGTCAAATACAAGTATGACTGATGATTATTGTGACCGCACAATATTTTATATATTCATATTGTGATACTTTTGAAAGAAGAAGAAATCCATTCTATGTTTACTGTAGTTTATTTCTTTTCTGAAATATTTTTCACAGACATTTCCAATGTCCTCTCTCTTTGCAAATGACTAATGGGAGAAGGTAACTTTGGAAATGACATTGCAATGTAATCATCCCCATTGTGTATTGTGGTTAAAACTGATTAAAATAATATTGAAACTCCCCCAAGGGATTATGCAATTATAAGTCAAGTCCCAAATGGAAAAGATTTTTGAGAACTTGGCAGATGTCTTAATGAAAATGAAGCATTATAGTAATATATTAGTGCTATTTGTATATTATTGACAGCCAGATCACTAAACTATATAAATTACTGTCCAGGAGAATTGTTGGATTGCTTTTCTTTCAGGAAATGCTTAATCAAATATTACTTTAAAAAACTTAGTTGTTTCATTTTGGTTTTGGTTTTTGATATGCACATTGATAGATAAATGATTAAATTCTGAGTTTTGGTTACTCATTTGCTTTGAATGTTGACAGTTTAAATATTTCGGTCTACATCCACATTGTTTTATTACAGAATAAATTCAGACTAATGCCACATACTATTGCATGCAATTCTGTCATAAAATATAGTGGAAGAGTCACAACTTTGTGTTTCCTTTAATAAAGCTGTTTATCTGGTATTTCTTCCTTTAGGAGTTTTTGTAGAGAAATAATATTGAGCTCAAAGTGTGAGTAACAGATATAGCCATTTAACAGGACAGGTAATCATATTTTACAATTTCACGTAGGGATTTTTAATTGATTTAAAATTTGTTGCTGCATTAGGCATTTACTTAAAAGGGTTTAATTTTTGCCATGCCTAGAGGATCTGTATATATCAACAAATAGAGTACATTTATTTTAACAGTTTTATTCCTATATCAGGAATTTCTGTTTCACTGAATAAGAAATAAAGTACCTGCTGGCAACTACACAATATTTTAGTCTCTAATTTTAAAAGTACACTGTATTTTAATACCTTTTTTTAAACAGATATCAATTTTTATGGAGCAGTACATGAGTTGTTGATGGATAAATCACCCAAGCATGGTTAAAGAGACCCTAATATCCAGATGGTACGAGATCCATTTAATTGTATCCTCTGACCTCATCTCACCTGAGCCTGCATTAAAATCATAATACAGTTCAAGTGTAAAAATGATATACTGTTTATTCGTCCTGTTTATAGAGGGGCAAACACACAGTTAAATTCATATGTCGAAAATTAGTGTAGTCATTTGAAAAGGTTGAGTTAGATCAAACTGACTCTCAGCATTTTATTTGCCCTTTCTTATTTAAATAGCTATATTGCTATAGTTGGACATTTTTAAATGATAGAGGATGTTAAGAAAGAGGTGAAACAGCTTACTGAACATGCAAAAGATTGACTGCTGCATTAGCCACAGGAAGCTATCGAGCATTGTTTAATAATGAAGGGAACAATTCATTTTATTTTTAATTTGTACAATGCACATTAAGGAAAAACTTTTCATATAGTAAAATCCATTGAAAATATTTTAATATTTTGGAGTACGTAACCTAACAATCCTCTCTATAGGTTCCATTTTCATTAGTGTAAAATATCTGAATGATGTTTTCCATGGTCCTTACATTTCTAAGCAGTTTATCTTTCATAAATCACAAAACTGAACCTCTCTTCTAATAACTATTTTTGCTATGTTTCCATTTCCTTTACTTTGTCAAGACAGTTTTCCAACAGAAACTGAATTAGGAAAAAGTTATACACACATACAGACACACACAGATTGCTACAGAGGATTGTTTTAAATAATATTATTGCATATGGAAAAAAACTTGATATAATTATTTTATTTTTGGCCCATTTTGAGCAAGCAGAATAGCTGATTTTTAAAGGCATGCGGCAATTCATATCCTAGGATCAAAACTACCATGCGGTTCTCATGCTTTTATGGTCAAATGTTCAGTCCTAAAAACTACAGATACCCCCCACAAAAACACTCAGGGTCCACGACCCTATATTTGTGTCCATAAACTGGAAAATTGCATGTGCAAAGAGTAAGTTAGGCATAGATTGCACAATTTATATGTATATAATTGTGCTTTGAGTCCCAATATAAGCCAGTGTGAAGGAAAATGAGTGCTCTCCTGCTGTCCAGAATGGTTCAGAAGCCTATGTTCCAATCCTCAACTTGATACACGGTGCAAGAGAGAATGTTGGTTTACCAGCCAACACAGAATAAATGCCTGCACTATAGTTCCCAGCCCTCAGCAGACTGGAAAGTGCCAGAGTATTCATTATCTAGCACAGAACTGGTGACTGTGTTTTGGGGTCCTTATGAGAACTTCATTAATGCAAAAGTGCATGATTATTATTAATAATTATTAATTTATATTAAAATAACCCCTAGATATCACAACCAAAATCAGGGCTGCATTGCACTAGGCATTGTAGTCTCAACCCTGAAGAGCTCAGTAAAAGTGAACTCATCCATTAAGTTCAATGCTCAGATACCACACTGCTGGGTTCATTACTACATCTAGATAAGTATACCAGATTTGCTTTTTAAAAATCCATCATGTAATTAGCATAGAAGAAGGAAAATTACATTCTGGAGAAATATTTTAATGATCTGATTTGCAGCTACAAAAGCATGGAAATTCAGAATTAAGGCACAACTCGTGACCCAGAAACTTTCCTCATCTCACACTGCTGAGGGTTATTTTACTTTGTCTTATTTAAGCAACTACATAAGTATAGGTCTGCTACATATATAGGTCTGCAAAATGTCAGCATGGATTTTTGGCCTCAATTCTAAATTTCCGTAGTTTGATGGTTTTTGTGAAATCCTTAACGTTACCCTTTAACATACTATTTGTGGTTGGTGATTAAGTTTTGTGGACTTCTGATTAAGAGTAATTAATTATCCATACTAATTCCATACTTAACAACACTAATGAAATTTCATGTGAAATGAAAAGTAACTATTAACATGTGTATCTACTTAGCAGCTTGTCTTCATTATGCAATAAACAGAAACAAAGTATTATTCTTTGTTACCATTCTAACCAAGGACTTGAGTTTGAATGTTGGAGTGAGCATAAAGGACAAGATGGAAGAGACACAGACAAATAAGCAAAGAGACATGCCTAAATTATTACAAATGTATTTACAGAGCTAGGTTAGCAGTTTTACTGCAGATATACTAGATTATAGAGAGAATTGAATAATTTATCCAGCAATTTTCACATAAGCAATATTATTAAAAATGAAGACATGAAAGAAGAGGTTAGTTATAGTGGAGAATATATATAGGCCATGAATAAATGTATTAGGCCGTAAGAATACTGAATGTTTTAGTAGGTTTAGACAGATTAAAAAACTGTATTTGATTTCTGTGAAGTCTTAAAATATCTGCTGGGAAGAAGTATTGCCCACAATTGGCAAAATCAGACCATGTTTATCTATTTAAACTACAAGCATTTTTTGAATGAGCAGCAGCAAAGAATCCTGTGGCACCTTATAGACTAACAGACGTTTTGCAGCATGAGCTTTCGTGGGTGAATACCCACTTCTTCGGATGCAAGTAGTGGAAATTTCCAGGGGCAGGTATATATAAGCAAGCAAGAAGCAAGCTAGAGATAACGAGGTTAGTTCAATCAGGGAGGATGAGGCCCTGTTCTAGCAGTTGAGGTGTGAAAACCAAGGGAGGAGAAACTGGTTCTGTAAATGCCACAGGATTCTTTGCTGCTTCTACAGAACCAGACTAACACGGCTACCCCTCTGATATTTGAATGAGCAGTTCCTTGTCACAATAGCCAGTCAATTGGACATATGCAATTGCATCCAGACATTTGTGTGTGCCTAATATATGATTGCAAACATCCAAAGTACATGCACATATCAGGTATTTGCACTGTACATGGCAGTGAGGCACCTAGCTGTCCATATGAAAGTTGGCACCTAATTGTCCAGGTACACGTGCACATATCCATTTGGAACATGTGTCAAGAATTTGCACATATAGGGCTTTATTCTAAATCTCACACCAGTTTATATCAGGAGTAATTCCATTGAAATCAGGAGTTGCTCCCAGATAAAATAGGTATGAGACAGAATCAGGTCCATCGGCTGGGCATGTGCAAATGTCCATTTGCAAACATATATGCCCAATTGTGAAAATCTGGCTCAGTACCTCTTCTGGCTAGATTGAAAAAAGGGAGTTAAGAATAAGCCAAAAAGGGAAGAAAGAGGAATTAGTTCCAGCAAACAAAGATGACTGATTTAAAGTTTCAGAAAGCTCAGGAGTTGCTTAAATCATTTTGTTCAGTGGGCCACATTCATCTTTTGACTTAATATTTCCAAGTTTATAGGAAGATTGAATAGGAAATTTATCTGTGCAGGAAGTCTGTTTTCCTTCAGTGACATACCACTGTATATCTGATCCTAGTTAGGGCACTACTGCTGTTGGTCTACTTGGATGGTCTAGGCGAACCCTGGACCATCCAAGCTAAAAACATGTGCTTCTATTGCTTGAGCAGTACATCCCCCTGTCAGCTGTAGCAGTCTCATTAACTTCTTATATTGGCCAGCAAATAGTGAGGGTCACTCTACTGCCTTAGGTTACAACTACATACACACCAACTTACTGTTAAAAGTGGAAACAGCTATCTGGGTAGTTAAGTGTGGTTTTTCTTTTTTTTAAATTAAATCTCCATTCAGATATAGGATCATAAGCTCCTTGGGACAGGAACCATGTTTCTGTTCCATATTTGTACAGTGACTAACACAGTGTGGTCTGTGGGTCATGACTGGGGCTCCTAGGCACTATTGCAATACAAAATATAATAAAAATAAATAATAAATAATAATAATAATAATAATAAATAGGGGGGGGAATTTCCTCTGGATTATACCAGTGAAACTGCCTATTGGCTCATTAACTTTACTTTAAAGACTAAAATTGTAAAAGTGATCCTCAAACTACAAATATTTTCTCATCTCTAGCTACTCTGTCTAAACCAAATCCTGAAGGAAACAAAAAAAATTTGTCCTGTTAGGTCAGCATGTTCATTAAAATGATGCTGGAGGGTAAGGCCAGCACAAACAATTGCCTATTCAGTGCGAAGAAGGGTGAAAAATCCAACAGTGGTCCAGATTTGATTGTATTAGTGGCGGGGCAAGATTGGTAGCTTGATTTCAGCTTTAGGTAGACAAACAAATAATACTGATGGGCCAGATTCCCAGGTGAATTGTGGCCCTTTCACACTGCTTTAGCAGTGCAAAGCAGGTGGAAAGCAGTTGTATGTCACCAGATGAGAATTCCTCTGAAGAAAGGGAGCTCTCAGCTGATGCTGCCGGGTTCTGATCCCCTCCTACCCAGCCCCAACATAGGTGGCAAGCAATAGGTGAGGAAAGGCTTGATATGTCTGGAACACGCTGCTCTCTATCTATTCCAGCTGGCATATGGTCCTCTGGGGACCACTAACAGCTGGCATTGCTGGGGTCAGCACAGAGCCACCCTGAGAATCAGGGCTCCCTAACAGACTTCCCATGGCCCTCCCCAACTCTGGTGCAGCAAACAGAAACAATACGGCAAAGACTGAGAAAATATGTTGTCATTAATGTATCTGGGTATACACTGTTCTCTTCTGCCTACTTCAAACTTCGAGTGACCTCTATCAGAAGGAAATAGTCTGACTGCTAACTGGGCATTAGCCAGTGCAAGCTCAAAACTCTATGCGCCAAATAAGTGTATTCACTTCTGTATAAGCATATGTGTAGAATTGCCTGCATAGACTGTAAGCATTTTGCAGCAATTATTAGCTTTCTGTATGTCTGTGACAATCAGGGTCCAGACACCCCCAAGGGAAGAACAGAGGATTTAAACCCCCTCAAAATGAGCAGCTGAACCAACTGATTGCATAGTGTATTATTGTACTATAAAAATATATTGAGTAACATCTTTTATGAAAGCTTGTAATGTTCTGAACTTGATGGTATACATACTTGGTATACATACTTTGCTTATGAATATATGTATATAGAAAACTGTGCTAATAACCTGTACTACAATTTCAACTACACCTCACAGCAGGGAGGGGCATCTCTCAAGACAGGTGTTTTCATGAAACTGGCTCCAAATAACAAGCCATTGTCCAACAAGGAAGAGACACTGATGGATCGTTAGAGTTAATCAAAGATATTGAGACACCCCAGCTTGCAAATTAAGAGGGGATTTCCACACTCAATAAACAAGAGTCATCAGGGACTGAGAGGAAAAAAAAGAAGGAAAACCTCTTTAAAAGCAGGCTTGAGTCTGAAGTCTTTTTATTTGGAAACTGAGGGGTAACCTCTAAGTAGGAAGCTGTCTGTGAAATGCTGGATTTCTCCTAAGCTAGGGGGTACTCTGGAAAACTGTGTAAAGGCAATAGGTAATTTGTATTTTAAAAGGGATTTTCTCTAATATTAGAAGCGTAAAGCCTGAAGTTGTGGCTTTATGTTTGCTTCCCTTACTATTTTTTCTTTGAATCTGTGGTTCTTCTGTTAAAAAAAATGTTTATTTTTTTACTCAAGCAGGTCTCTGGTATGCAAAATGTATGGTATGCATATGCCAGGGGGTCTAAAAGATTGCCAGCATGACCACATTGTAATAAATTATTTCCTCTGAGACCTTAGACAGCATGGAGGATGCCATTTTGCTCTTCAAAATAGCATCTTCTACCTTGTACGTATGGGACATGCGAGGTCACGCTTTGCAGAGGATACCATTTTGTAGAGCAACATGGCATCCTCCATGCATTGTGACCTCGTTTGCACTGTACATGGAAAAATCACACTGTGTGGAGCAAAATGGCATCCTCCACTCAGTAGGGGTAGGCACAATCCCATCTGCTGATGGCGCAACCCGCTTTGGGGTTCCCAGTCACTGTTTGGGAACTGTTGGCATATCCCAAAGTGAATTGGGGGGCTGATTTTGAGGTGATGAACCAGAGGAGACAGTCCAAATGTCTGGTATTTAAGAACTTGGGGAAGATGAATTTGGGGAGGGCTGTTGGTGTCATGCTGCAAGGAGAAATTATGTTGGTGGAAGCCAGGGTGAGACCTTATAATAATATATGGAGATATCCCTATCTCAAAAAACTGGAAGGGATCCTGAAAGGTCATCAAGTCCAGCCCCCTGCCTTCACTAGCAAGACCAAGTACTGATTTTGCCCCAGATCCCTAAGTGGCCCCCTCAAGGATTGAACTCACAACCATAGGTTTAGCAGGCTAATGCTCAAATCACTGAGCTATCCCTCCCCTTGTGGTTGTGAACAGGCTCCTGGTTTCAGGGATCTGAACAAAAGCTGCACAGCATAAGGCACCCCAAGGTTTCAGGGCAGGCTGTGACAGAACCCCTTACTGGTCTGGGTGTTCCCCAAAACAATGTCTTGACACCCCCCCAAGCAACATAGTTACACTCTTCTAAGTGCACGTATGGAAAGATTCTCCTGCCAAAATAGCTATTGCTGCTCGCAGATAAGCTCCCTCCCGTCGGCATAGAGTGTCTTCACTGGACATGCTGAATTGGAGCAGTTCCGCTGCTGCAGTGTTGTATGTGCAGACACGCTTTTAATCACTCAAGGATGTGTATTTTCCACACCTCTGAGCAATGTTGTTATACCAACGTAAGTTTGTAGTGTAGACCAGGGGTAGGTATGACCAGGCAATGAATCCTAGGCATAGCTTCCCTAGCTGCACAGGGCTGCATTCACTCAAAGAGCATCAGCTAAAAATAGTATTTAGGCTACATATCCGTCCATCTGGGGACCATTTTACATATTTTCAGAACCTGTTCCTTTCTTTTGTTTTGCCGTGGGGATAAATACATTCACCTTATTTAATCTTACATTCACAATTATTTTCTCTAATGAAAACCACAGTACTGCTCTAACCCTGGTCTCTACAAAACTTCACTGTGCTGTGAACTTCTGGGGTCATCAGTTAGGATTACAAAGTTGACTGCAGATTGGGGTTTGTACTAAACGCATTTTAAACAAATTCTGTATGTCACTTTCCATTATTCTTTGTTTTCAGTTGAGGTTGCCCTTTATATCAAACCTCATGGTGTTTAGTCTATTATGCCTTTATTAAAGAAAGCTTCACAAAAAGCTAAAACTAAAGAGGGAGTTAAAAGTTTAAAGTTCATTCTGTTTATAAAGACTTCAATACATATCTTACAACCCTTAGTATACTCTACATTTTTCAAGTAAAGCCATTAGAAAAAGTATTATGGTCTGCACTCTAATATTTAACCTACAAATGTTTATATGTAATATTGTTACTGTATTCTAGCATTCCGTAATGAGGCTCAATGAGGTTTTTGTTCAGAGCAGAAAGTACAAGGAATTGCCCAGATTATTGAATAAGTATGTTCTTAACAAGAACAGTCACTTCAAAATGATGGACTCTGCAATCTTCTCATTCCTCTGGGTAAATAAGGCACTTACACTATGACCTTACTTCTCTCAGTGGGGGAAGGGTGGGTGTGATGTGGTATGACTCACCACTAGGACACCTCCTGCTGGCTGTCCCAGGGATTAGCTCTACTAACCAGTGCTTCCTGTTCTGGTGGTATCTAGCTGCAGTCACTTCTGCTCCAGAACCCACGTCACTTCCAGGATCGCAGCATCCTCTTCAGGACACAGCCCTCCAACCATGGTATACTCTGTTCTTCCCCCTTCCAGGGGAACGGCAGTCCACTGTCCAGCCACTTCCCAATTGTATGGCCACTTCCTCAGTGGCTGTGGGAGGAGGGTGACAACCTCCAAGTCCCAGCCCAGGAACCCTGTAGATGGCCACAAGTTGCTGCATCCCCTCTGACTCCTCAGTTCATTTCCCTGGGCTACTTCCTTGCAGCCTCCCAGCACGTTCTTCGCCCTTACCTCAAGGCTTCAGCCTGCCAGTCTTAGCAACTAGTCAGGAGCTCTCTCTAGCTTCCTCAGTCCCTGCTGGCAGCACTGCTCTGTCCAGGGTTGCTGGCTCTCCTTTCTCTTGCTAGGAGCCTGATCTTCCCTCCTCAAGCATCAGGCAACTACTACCTCTGCTCTGCCCTGCAGCTCTTCTTATAAGAGCCTGCCCAGCCCTTATTGGCTGCTCCTCGCAGCCCCTCTCCTATTGGCTGCTTTCTGTGCAGCCTCCCTTACCCGCCAGCAAGGGGCAGACGCCCCATCACAGTGGGCTACAGCACTATGTATGACTTCAACTAGTGGAGTAACTACACTCATAGTACAGTGAGATCCCCTCCCTTCCCCACTATTCTCAAGGGAACTGAGCAGTGTATGTCCCCGCTTTCCCTCCTACACTTCCACCCCAATAAGGATTTAAACAGCTCCTTCTCCCCAAATATTCCCTCCCACAATCCTCTTTCCAAATGTCCATATCCTCCTCCCTCTCCCATCAAAACATTTCTCCCTCCATAAGGCTCCCCCGCCCAGAGCCCCAGCCCCGCAACTTCCCTCACCAAGGCTTGACCCCCAAAGACCCTGCCCCCACCTCCCCACTTTTCCTGCCAAGGCTCAACCCCCAGAGACCCTGCCCCGACAGCCCCAAATTTCCCCCTGCCAAGACTCCATCCACAGAGCTTCTTTACACACACACACACCAAGATTTTGTTGCCCTGAAGATCCTTCCCTGAGTTTGTGTTTCCCATCTCAGTTCTGTTCTGATCCTCATACCTGAATCTCCTTCATGTGGGGAAGAGGAGGGGCTACTGCTGAGCTGGGGCTGAGGTTCAGACTGTCCTCTGGAGCTGTCTCAGACCCTGGTTTCACTGGCTTGGAATGAACTTGGTTCCAGAGAGCAGCATCCTGCCTGCCAAGCAGGGGGTCAGAGCAACTACTGAAGGCTGCAGCTACCTCCTTCCTATCCATTTGATCAATCAGCTCATCTGATCAGTAGGGTAGGTTGTTGGCGAGTGCTGAGCTGCAGTAACAAACTGCCTCAAGCTGTTCCCTCTGCCTCCTTCTGCTGCCTTCTACCTCCCCTCCAAGTGGGAGCCAACATTTATGGGACAGAAACATAGTGTTATGAATCCAGTGCTGAAAGTTGTGTAAGTCCCATCTGTAATTTAGACAAGGCCTTCAGTGCTTTCTATCTTCAATTTAATCTTCATTAATTTCAATCAGTAGACTCCCTGGTTACAACCTGACTGACAGAAAGCCAGGGCTGGTCATTATGTGCTTTTGAAAATCCCACTAGGCACTGATCTGCATCTTTAGATATCTAAATACCTTTGAAAATCTAGTCTTAAGTGACCTAGTTTACATGGAAAGGCACAGTCCCTGAACTGTGGAGAGGCTGTGGTAGATTCAGTTGCGATATAGTAGGAATACCTCAGAAATCTTGTAAGGGGGTGACAAACTTGACATATCTGCCAATTAACAATCACGCTAAGATCCATAAAAAACTGCTCCAACACAATTAACCAACAACATCCAGTCAGGCAAAAGTCTGGAATTTATAAACTAATCACATTCATATTTTTCAAAAGTGCTATTTAAACAAACATCCATAAATCTCGTACTTTCCAGTTTTGGCAGATTCTCCATACTTATACTCAAATCTTTTGGGAGATATGTAAAATAATATAGTCACCACAACATTTGAAAACCTTTTCCAGGAGATTCAGGATGTGCCATAACTGCCATTAATTATTGTGGGTCCTGAGAAGAAGACTATGCAGAGAATTCTGGCTCTTGAAATTAAGATAGAAATGTGATGAAAGAGAATTTAAATTTAATTACCAACATCCCATTTCGTCATCAAATTTCAGTCATCTCATTCAACAGAGGATTCATAACAATATAGATTTGAAAGCCAAAATGAACCATTATGATCATATAATGTGAACTCCTGTGTAACACAGGCCAGGATTAAGAGTAATATATTATGAAACTCATCAAAGAATTTATGTAGCCATTGAAAGAATTGCACCATATGATTGTGGATGCTCACCAGATTGCCAAATTGTAAGAGTCAGGAAGAGACCCTTCTGCACTTTCTCTGGCAGGGTCTGGCTCTGCATGTTTACTATGGGGCTGCAATCTGAAGTATACACTTGCCTTTCTTGCTTTAGTGCATTGCTTTGAATAGCAAATCGTGTATGCATTCTGTTTCTGTATTTAAGTAATCTGGTGCTAGAAACAGTCTTCGTTAGATCCAAAAGTGAGTGAGGCATATATATAAACATTTTTATATAAACGTTGTCCTTAATGCACTGTATATACTTGTTAATAGCTTTTCTTCTCATAAATAATTTTTAGCTTCGAACCATTTTTTAAATAGATACATGTCCAATTAGCCAGGGAAAATATAATTGTATGACTGCCAGTCTCCCAGGTATAGCTGGATTTTTATTCCCCATTTGTTGATGGACTGTGAGAATAAGCCAATAGGTTATGGAGCAGGAATATCATATAAACATACTTATCTAAAAAGCACGACAAAGAAAGAAACCAAACTGTGTAAGTTTCTAGACACCAGCACAGCATTCATTTACATGTCGTTTACACCTCTGTTGACTCTGTTATATAATTAAAACTGCTTTGTTGCCAGTGAAATTGTCAGTTTTCATGGCATGTACTATGTAATGCCTTTGAGTTATGCTATCAGAAATAAGCCATGTGACAATTTTAGAAGTGTAAAAAACAAATGAAATGTGTATCATTACCCATACTTATCATTGGTGCAGGAATAGATTCATGAAGTAGCACTGTAACAGGTTCTGTCTTTGGTTTTTATCATAGGAAAGTTGTATTGGTCATGTTTCATGGCTTACTGTTGCACTCTTCTTATTACACTATTTGTCAAAAAAATGGAAGCTTAAGAAGAGTAGTTACAAAACCTGCTTTTCCTTTCGTACATTCTGTGAAAATCAGCATAATGCAGTAGAGCTCCTTGACTTCCTGGTTCTAGGATTATTCTAGTTGGCTCTTCCCAACCTCTCCTTTTTCCACATCCTTGGCAACCCATGACAAAGAGGAAGAGTGGCCATTCGCTCCAAACACAGAATATTCCAAGTGGTGCAGTCAACAACTGTTCTTTCACAAACTACACTGAGCATTAAAATTAAGGGGGTAGATCCACTGCTGGTGTAAATTTTCATAGCACCTCAGTGACAATTTACATGAGCTGAGGCTCTTCCCCAGTGGATGGGCTGTTCTTATGCTACCTTCATGAAGCTATAGTCCCATTAGGGGAAATTCTGGCCCATTGAAGTCATTGACTCATTGAGAAATTTGCTATTGACTTCAGTGGAGCCTTTATTTCACCCACAACTTCTGTGGGACTACCCGTGCACTTGAAGTTACCTTGCTGAATCAAGACCTAAATATGATGTGATAAGGAGGCTAAGGTGAGACCCGCATAATTATTGTATTACTTGTGACCTACATCAAGACTATAGCTCGGGTTTCTGAGGCTACCTCAAGACAGTAACTCTGGTTTTCTAAGGTGAAAGGAAGACTAGTGAATCACTCAGCCCCTAGGCTGAGTTTCAACCTTTGAATCACAGGCAAGGAGCAGATTTATTTTTTGATTGCTTGAATTTAAGTCACAAAAATCAAAGCACTAACTCATTAATATTGACGAAAAGCGTACACAACAGCAGCATGTGCCCCTTGCCATTCACAAAACATATGCTAATTGGAGGCAAATATCATCTATCCTTAGCTAGACTTGCTCTGATTTATAAATAGTAAAAAGTATGCCTGCTATTTTTAGTGGGTGGCAGAGTATAGAAAAATCACCATTGACTTTGTGAATTTATAAGTAGATACCAATGAGGATGACTTTGGTAAATACCCAGGATCCTCTCTTTACTGAAATAAATGAATTCACATGAAGACATACAAGCTGCTAACTAAAGCAATGTGTAAAATACATTTTAAAAATAGACAATCCTTTCTGAAGCTAATACCGAACAAGGACCAAATCTTGTAGTCATTACTCAAGCAAAACCCTTACTGAAAACAAATAAGGACAACAGGTTTTCGTCCAAAGTTGTAATAAAAAGTTTCAGTGCTAAATAAAATAAAATAAAATATGGAACAGATACTCATCTGGTGTAAAACAGTGTAGCGCTTCAATGGAGCTATGCTGATTTACACCATCGGAGGGTCTGGAACAGCGCCTGTTCAGTCTCTTTGTCTTAGACTAATCAGAATTCTATCTGTGCACTCTGAAAATAGGCAATGACTTTCCAAAAACCCAACAACCATTTTTATTGAACTATATCAGCTGAAAGAAGCCAAATTAGAAAAAAGAGCTCTAAATTTCTGATATCTTAATACAATAGTTCTAGCACTTTGCATCAAGCCTAATACCACTGTTTCTGACTAAGATGGGATGACTTTCTGGTCTAATGGTGCTCTGTTCAGTGCTGCTTCCTTCACATCTGGTCGCCAAAGAGTCGCTCTGTCACCCTGCAGCCTGCTAATGAGATCCCCCATTTAATTAATACCATAAGAATTTTAATTCTGACTGAATCAATTTAACGTGATGTGATTTTGTCAGCTCTATTCCCCAAGTAAAAAGTGAGCCTGATGCTTATTACATACATCATTTCACGGGCTCTGCATTCCCTGCTGACTTAAACAAATTCTAATTAAGACTAATTAAAGCATCATTTATGAAAGCGCTTGTGATAGCTATGCAAACATTCTGGGTGGGTATGCTTTGCATAATAATTATCCTAGTTAATATTAAGGCTAGGTCCTTGGCAATTAGGTCTTTGAAACAGAGTTATTCTGAATTTAGCCGTTTTCAGAGTTAGCAATTAATAACAAAAAATAATAATGTGTAAAATTTATGTAGTGACTTCATTAACAAAATAAATTTAGAAGTAGTAATATTGTTTGCATTTTTTAAACTAAGCATAATTTTTAAGCCAGGTGACAGTTATTAAAATAAAAGGATACAGTTCCTACAGTAGGTCTTGGGAATTTATTATAACCTTGCAGAGTGGGGAAGTGCTATTTATAAGTTGCAGGCTAGAAAGATAGTTAAGCTAAACAGTGCCCGTTCCCTGCCCCCCTTCCCCAAGAAAAATCTAGATTATACAGTGGGAACGTAGCAGTTCTTTGCAACATTTCTTAGCAAGCTAAAAACTAGTTATGTTTTTAAAAAAAGGTCAAATTAGAGATGCTTTACATTCCCAGTAATAGATCATGCAATTTAAGGATTGGAATCAAATGGGCAGAAGATAGATGAATTATAGTAACAGAGTAAATTCTTCTCAATTACAGTGATTGTTGTTAGGCCCATATTTACAGAAAGAAATGTGCCTTGACACCTACTGAGCTTTGTGAAATTAAAAGTCTCTCCAGCATTCACAATTTGATTCACCTGTGCTTCCCAAGTGTATATTATGTTGTCAGTAGTCACTATGGTGCAGAGCTAAGTGTGTCATTTAAAATATTATAGGAACAGTCTACTTTTCCCCCTTTTTTTTTAAAACTGTATAATACCTCATCTCAGGGCTTACAAGCAGGGAAGAGAGTGTATTCTGTGGGCTGTAATGTATTTTGAGCAGAATTTGCAACAGAAATAATTTGAGAAATCTGTTTAAAAATTGTAAGTCTCACGTGGCCTATGATTCCAAAGAATACACTGAATAGATACTATGGCCGTTTGATATGGCAGCATAACAATTTGAAAAAAAGGAAACCTGATAAACACTTAGTAAATATTTTGAATGTTTGACATCACAGGGACCTCTTTGTAATGGAAACAGGTGTCCCTGTAGCTGCCAAGAAGATTGAGTCATGGCTTCATTTGTTTTTTTGAAGCTAGATCCAGAATAGATTGTATTTAATGGCTCACTTTGCTGTTGTTGTTATTTTCAACTTTGAAACATGATGTGTGCAGAAAATCAAGAAATAGCTAGGATTAAATAGCACCTTTTTGCCTTCTGTGAAGACACAGTCTCAGTGCAAAGATTTTTGGATGCTTTCCTTGTTCAGAAATTAATTTTTTTCATGAGTATGTGCTATAGTTAGGGTTAGAGTTAAGGTTAACTTATTCTAACTATAGTCTCTTGTTGCTGGGTTAAAGTTATTTCAGTCCTGTTGCTGTAGCCATCAAAATGAAAGAGGCATTTAGTACATTGATTTCTAATAAGAATACTTTATGCTTCTTGAGGTTAACTATCAGTAGTTGACTGCATTTTCTACTGTTAATGCTCAAGCTGGCTAGGGATACCCATCCTCCTTTCTCTCCTCATGTTTCTCTGTTGTTTTAATCTCTTTTCCAGACATATGGATTCTGGTTGTCATTTTAGCACACACCACCAGAGAGCTGCAAACTAGCAGTGAGGTTCTAAGAAATATACTGTCATGGGGACAGATCATCCCCTGCTACTGAAAATCCTCACAGGAGAGGTGTCAGAGGGAGGAAATCTCTGTGAACATCTTCTCATGCAGTTCTTCCCTTACTGTTCCACTGAGTGCCGACTATGTAAAATAAGATGAGGGGCCCACTGACAAATCTGACAGCTCTCATGGCATTGAAATCTACAGAAGCCAGGGCAATCCATTCTCTCCTTTGGATTCAAGACCCAAAGAAAGGCCCCCAATGGACGCAGAGGAGGAGCCAACAGTTCTGCTGAGGTAGCCAAGCCTCCACCCTCATGTGTTTGGAAACTAGACTAGTGGTTCCCAAACTTGTTCCGCCGCTTGTGCAGGGAAGGCCCCTGGCGGGCCGGGCCGGTTTGTGTACCTGCTGTATCCGCAGGTTCGGCCAATTGCTGCTCCCAGTGGCCGCAGTTCGCTGCTCCAGGCCAATGGCAGCTGCTGGAAGTGGTGGCCAGTATGTCCCATGGCCTGCGCCGCTTCCAGCAGCCCCCATTGGCCTGGAGCAGCAAACCACAGCCATTGGAAGCCATGATAGGCCGAACCTGCAGACGTGGCAGGTAAACAAACTGGCCCAGCCCGCCAGGGGCTTTCCCTGCACAAGCGGCGGAACAAGTTTGGGAACCACTGATCTAGAGCATGGTTATGATTTTCCTACCAACTAAGTATTGTGGGAAATGAATTATTATGTCTTGAAGTTAACAGGTTCCACATACTAGAACTTTGATGTGATAAAATAAAAGCAGACCTGATACTTGTATCCCAGGCTTGAATTAGGGGGCTTACTATAAAATAAAATACAACCCTGACTTATATTTCCTTGTAAATGATTGAATTGAAGGGATTAATCTTCATGCCCTTCATTCATTGGTGCAGGATGATTCTGACTGAAAAAAAATACACTTTCAAACCTAATTTCTTACAGATAATTTTTGAAGATTTTTAAAAATCCTGCTGATAATATACTTTATACTAATATATCTGCCATTCAGATTTATCACAAAGGTTTAATACTTGTGATGTTGACGAAAGTCATTTTTGGCTTACTTTGCAAATATCTGAAGAGTGGAATTTGAAGAGGATGCTTGCGTAGCTAGTAGCTGCAGGCCGAATCTTGCTTGCCTTACTTACACACAAAATCTCCTGAGGAAGATTAGCCTTATAACTATTGAATACCTATATGGCTTGGTCCTGCCATCCTTACCCTTGAAGTCATTAGTGTGCAAAAGGGCTGTTTTTATGAAGAAAGGTTGCGGATCAAATCCATGATTTGTAAAAGCTTGGGCAGAGAATACTAGCCAGTCTCTGTGAAATTCAAAGGAAGGATCTGTTATTTGCAGTAACGCAGGTACTAGTTATACATTAACCAATAGTTTTTAAAATGTACTTATTTTTGCTAACGTTATCACAAATTAGAGTTAACAGATTTTTCTAAAAGGCAGAGATTTACTCTTTAGTGACCATAAGGAACACCTAGCATAAAGTTCAGCAAAAGTCTTTAAACATTAGTAATGCTTGCTCGCCCATCATTTCCAACCCTGTCCTCGTCTTAATTATATATCCCACCACAAGAAAAAAAGTCTGAAATGTCTGGATCTATTTAATACTGAGAATGTCCATAGGTAAATAATGCAAATTTATTACATACAGAGGTGGTTTTGTATCTGTTTTGTTATTTGTAATTTTAATACCCTGGGAAAAAACCTTTCACTAACAGGAATTAACGAATTCTTCAGACAGTCTTATTTATATCACCCTATCCTATGCCATCTCCCTCTTGTTTGTGATCAGTACCCCTAGTATGTCATGTGTAAGGTGTTCGGTAGAGTCAGAGTACTTTGGGAGACGAGACTGGAAAGAGAAGTGAAGGATGCTGGGTTGGGAAGAGGAATCGTATAGCTATGACATAGAGATAGAGGCCAAAATAGAAACATGGGCAGGTAAACAATCCCAACTCTCTCTGTGTCACCAGCCACCAGCTCTTGCAAGCACTGACACGTGTGAGTAACTTTACTCATGTAAGTACCTGGTCTGTGTTATTCATTTGATAAGTGGTTGCAGAATTGGGGTCTAAATCAACAGGAGTAAGACTGAAGGACTGGGCCTATGGAAGGAACAGTTATTTGTAGGTGGGTGTAGAATTTTTCAAGGTGAGTGTCCTGCACTCCTTCATTTACAAGGCAGTTTGGATAGTTCAGTCTCTACCAGAGATAGTATTTGTAAATAGGGAATATGAAAATGCTATTGTTTAATTACAGTATGTTCATAGGGTAATCAAACTATGAATACATACATTGTATAAACAGAAGAATTTATCAATTTATGTTAATTTTGTCTAGTTAATTTTTAACAGCTTTTTGGTATATTAGCTTTCTAGGTTGTACTATATGACTTCCCAGTATTACTGGATTGACAGGCAGCTGGTGCAATAATAAAACTGCTATTCCCATATCTGCCAAAGGCTCAGAGAGAGATGAGTACAAGACAGATATCTACCCACTCACCATTTAACGTGTACCGTTTCCTACTGAACATGCAGATGGCATGGCGGTCCCAGATTTCATTTGAGTTAATCTAATCCCTCCACTGCTCCCACTAGAAAGGAGGGCATTAGCAGCCATATGTCAACCAGATTTGTCAGATTATTCATTACAATTAATTGCTGTTCTCACTTAAGGCCTTTAAGGCTGTGAATTGCTCTGAATTCTATTGCAAACACAAAATTATGAGTAAAAGACTTTAGCCCTGTCATTCAAATTTCATGCTGACCTTTATCAGCTTTTGGCTTTTCCATGGGTGCTGGGCTGAAAGCTTTCTAATTGGTGTTCCATTTCTTCCTCACTACAGGTAAGCTGTCGGCCTAGGCAGTAAGTATGACCAGAAAGACAAGAGGAAAAACTCTCTGGTCCCAGCAGACAGTATTTAACTGCCAACTAATAATACATTAGGAGGGTAATGAAATGAGCTAGATGTCATAATGACCCAATATACTAATTAAACCTCTAAATACTATAGCTTTTTAAGACATTTTCTGTCCTGGACAGACTTATTTTTGGAACTGCATTTCTTTTTACATTGTTTCATTATCCAAACTCTCTTGTAAGTTATTATGGGTGATCATTAGAAATTAACCAAATTAATACCCACACTCTCACACAGAGGGGAGCAGAGACGTCAGCCTCCCACAATCTGCAGCCTCACACGTCTCAGTGTAGCTCACTTTTGGTACAAAGCCCATTCTGTGATTTTTGCACACAAGGGAACATTACTACACCCTTATCTCCTGTGGTGTGACATCATATGGCAATAAGCTGAGCAAGTTTGCTCTAACATTTCCCTTGTGTACCCTGCAATACTGTCTGGCTGTGGTTGAGCTATACTTGCATATACTTGGTTATATAAAATCTGTACCGTTTGATTAGATTATCATCAGAGGAGCCTTGATTGCCAAGAAGTATCTGTCATTGAGACTATTAAGCCACAGTGGGCTGCCTTGATTAATACTTTGTTTGCAACTTCAGACCAGCAATTTTGTCAGATGTTTCCCAAATCTTGACATAAAGGTTTTAATAAGAATCTCTGAAAATAGGATTGGTTGACAGTTTAGATTTCTGGGGTGGTTTCCTTATTTATCTTTAAAATCCTTGTTAGCAAAGCAATTGAAGGGCAATATCCTTGGTGGGAGCGTGCAGCAGTCACACATTTACTCTGCTTTAGAGAGTCACTGCTTTCCAAATAAAACTTTAACAATGTGCACTCAGGTAAGACTCAAGAAGTCCACTGAGAACAGTGTGCCGAGCAATCAAAATAAGGGTATTTCTTTGTGTAACTATACAAACTGAGAAGCCACCATTTAATAGGAGTCGAAAAAGAAAAGGAATGTTGCAGTTGTGCGCATTCTCACATTTACACCTCATGGCTGTTCCTAGTTTTCATTAATAAATGCAAAGGTTGACCTGATAGTTTCTCTGCTGCCTTTATTAGTAATTGACCCTTTTCACTCTATTGTGTCCCTTAATAGAATATCAGGATTGGAAGGGACCTCAGGAGGTCATCTAGTCCAACCCCTAGCCAGATTTTTACCGCAGTTTCCTAAATGGCCCTCTCAAGGATTGAGCTCACCATCCTGGGTTTAGCAGGCCAATGCTTAAACCACTGAGCTATCCCTCCCCCCTGGGATAGACAGTAGTGTTACATGGTGGACACAGTGGTGACTAAAAATACCATTGAGACTACTGTGAGATTGTACTGCTCCCAGACCAACAGTCTCTCTTCCTCACGACCACCATAAGCTCCTAATCAGCCAGCTGCCTGAGCCCACTTGTGAGAGGGTGAAACAGACAGGAAAGGGTTAATGGGTACATGCCGGTCACATGACACAGCAAAGGATTTAAGGAACAGGCATGGTCTCTTTCCAGGGGACAGGGAAAGGCAAGGGGAAAAGCTTACTTTGGTCAGGAGAAACGTTTTGTTAGTGTTACTTCATGAGTTTTTGTGTTGACTAATATATTGTGTCCTGATTAAGGGCCAGATACAGACTCAGGCATTGCAAGGATTCTTTCTTGGGCTGGTGAGAAAGGTCACCAGCTTACACCGCTCCTCTACTGAACTACAAGCATAACTTCTAGCCTCAAGGAGGCTCAAGAGTGTGAGGCAGAAAGGCCGTATTGTTTAGCTGAGTAAGCTAGGGACTATTCCCAGTTCTCCCACTGACACCATCTGTAGCCTTTGTCAAGTCACATAGGTCAAAATGTTCATGTTTAAATACCTTAAACCCACAGGCACTGAGCATCCTCACTGGGATCTGTGGGTACTCCAAACTTAAGGAAACCAAATTGCTTTTGTTTCAGTGCCTTAATGTGTACACCTAGATTTGAAAATATCAGCTCTGCCGCAGTTTCCATATCTCTAAAATGGAATAATAATACCTACCTTCCCAAAGTGCTGGCAATGAAGTAGTTAATGTTTGTAAAGTGCCATAGGAGTAATAAAACTCGCCAGAAAGCACACAAAGGACCCCAATGGCTGGGGAACTAGCAGCCTCCAGGCCCTAGCCAACTTAGACACTTCTCCTTTACAAAGCTTTTCTAACTGTTGGTAATTATGCAAAGACTCCCATGTAAACTGGGCTTCACTTCTATAATGGCTGGTGGGTCAAACCCACTGTGCCCCATCACTACTGTTTTACCACCAATCTCCTAGCTGGAGAGATGTTCTGGGAGCTGGAAATGGAACACAAAGGCACCAACTCCTCATGTTGCCAGGGCTGGCTTCAACCCATAGCCAACCCATAATTGTTGACTAGACCCAGAGCACTGAGTTTTCATAGCCTATAGATCCAACTGTTTGCAGAGTCCACATCAGGCATCAGCCTGTCAAATACAGATTATCATCTATTGCCCTCTATGCATCTAGCACAGGTATCTAGAAATATTGGAGGGATCTATATGAATGTGTATGCCATGTAAGTCAGAGCTAGGCAGCAACTAAAATATTGTCCATACTCTAGTTCTCAGCTGTAACATTGTCAAAAACTTGTATTTAATGGCAACACAATACACCCATTTAATAGAACTCTTGCTACATGAACAAAAGCAGTCATTTTCCAGCTGAAAGTCCCCTTGTGTGCAGTTATGCCAGCCACTAACTTTCCTCCAAGAAAAAAACTGCTTAATGAGGGAAATGTATAGCCCTCAATTTAACTTTTAAAAAGTTAAAAGCCTTGGCTGCAGGTAACTATTGAAGCCTTTAGTCACAACACTCTTGAAAGGAGAAGAGAGAGAGAGAGAGGATGGAGGCTTATCTGAGTAGGCAGCAAGTGAAAGTTCAGGTAGTCAGAGGAAAAGAAAAGGTTCCAAGGGAGCTGAACAAGAGGCAAAGAAATAATTCACTTATTACAATACAAGCAACCTAGGAAAACTGAATAAGGCTATATAAGGCGTTCAGACTCCGAGTAAATCATAAATCACTCAAGCTTAGCCCTGATGTATGTCAGGCTGTCATCAGAACCCCATGTCATGTACATAGAAAGAATAATCATTATTATAGTTTATTTTTATAATATTCATAATATCTTCTAAAGACAGTATGCTTATCACCTTCAAATCCCTCCTCACAACACTTCTACCACAAAGCCTAAAGAAATGAATTAAAATATAAAGTTATACCTTCTGGTTTCATTAACAGGAATTAATTAACGGATTCTCCAGACTGTCTTATTTATGTCACTCCGTTCTATCCCACTTCCCTCTTGTTTGTGGTCAGTAATCCTAGTAAGTTATGTGTAAGCTCTAGAGTTTCAATTCCTTGTATCAGAGACTTATCTAGCTATCTGTTCTGTGAGGTGCTAGCATGCTAAAAATCAATAATTAAAATATTACTCCTTGCATCCTGAATGTTCCAAAAGTTCTTTACAAATTTAGCAAACTGATATGCAAACTGTAAAAGAATCACATCCATCTCCTCTGAAAATGCAGCTACCTATCAGGTCAAACAAGGTAGTTTAACAAATGCACTGTTTAGGATGGAAAGAAGAATGAAATCCATTCCTAAGACTTCTTACTGTGCTATATCTTTTAACAATTATTTAGCAAGTGATGATTATGTCTCTGCTCTAAAACCAATAATTTTAAAAGTTTATTATTTGTAAGGACAGGCGTTATATGTCCCCCTGTATTATAGTAGAACCTCATTACCAAAGGGACAATCTCCCAGTTTGGAATCAGTTTGAATACAAATCTATTCAGAATATAAAGTATCTGGATTCACATAATCTTGAACCCCACACTTCCCATGAGTACTGAATTATACATTATTTGTTTAAAATATCTCAGACATTCACAATTCATATTTAATAAAAATATAATTAATAACATCTAGCTCTAAGATAGCACTTTTATCATTAGAACTCAAAGGGCTTTATAAAAAATGTCAGTATCATTTTATAGATGTGGAAGCTGAGCCACAGGGAGCTAAAGTGACTTACCTAAGATCCTGCAGCAGGCAAGTGGCCAAGCCATGAATAGAAGCCTGGTCTCCTGAGTCCCAGTCCAGTGCACTACCCACTAGGCCCTCTGCCTCACTATATACACTGCACATTCAATATATACTCTCCAGAGCTTTATACTCTGAATATAAATTCTATTAAACTATGATATAAACCAAAAGAATGCCAAACATGCTGCTTTTGGCAGAGCATGCGTGTGTCTCCTTGTACTTTGAAGCAGTCCTGATGTCCCTGCTACAAGGATGGGCATGGGGGAGAATAATTTTAAATTCCTTACTGACCCATCCTTTGTTCCAGCTTTTTGGTTCGAACTGAAGGGCTGCTGGTGAATTTTCCAAGAGAGACCCGCTCAGTTGTACAAAGAACATCTAAGTGGACCTGACTTTCAGCAGAAATTTGATTGGTCTTTGTGATGTTAGAAACCTTCAGAGACTGTGGAGTTGAATCAAAGCCCTAGGGAAAAACCAAAATGTATATATGAAAGATACTTTGCATCTTTATGGATCTCAAAGCACTTTTCAAACATAGCGATGTTAATATCACCATTTTACAGCTGGGTATAGTGAAACATAGTCAAGGATAGTGTTATGAATAGATGTGTTGTATGATAGTGTATCTAAAATCTTCAGGAGAAAAGCTGTGGTGGACCACTTTTTATGCACTGGGGGAAGTCCATGTCATTAATACACAAGGCATTGTTGGTATGTATCAGGGTACGTCCACACTACCCGCCGGATCCGTGGGTAGCAATCGATCTATCGGGGATTGGTTTATCACGTCTCATCTAGACGCAATAAATCAATCCCCAAACACACTCCCGTTGACTCCAGAACTCCACCAGGGCAAGAGGTGGAAGTGGAGTCGACAGGGGAGCCACGGCCATCAATCCCACGCCGGGAGGATGGGAGGTAAGTTGAAATAAGATATGTCGACTTCAGCAACACTATCCCCGTAGCTGAAGTTGCATATCTTACATCGACACCCCCCCCCAGTGTAGACCAGCCCTCAGATTCTACCATCCTTGACCAAGGAAACCAAGGTCTAACACCAGGAACGGGGGAGGCTGTCTAAATCCCCATGGACTAAGCTAGGTTTTCTGGATCTGTCTCCAGCCTTATAGGACAGATGAGTTTCATCAGCCAACTACCAAAGCAAAATAAATAACTTCTGTTACTATAATGATTGGGTATACTGTCTCAAACAGGGGACCTGACCAGTTACCTAAAGAAAAGAGAGAGAGGCTGCGATGGGCAACTTTGGTATCAGTAACAAAACCACAAGGCCTTATTTTTCTCCATCACCAGTTTTACACTCGTGTAATGCCTGTTAGTTTACATTTATAATAGAGTAACTGAGAGGAGAACCAGGTCCTAGCCCCCCCCACACACACACACACCATTTTCTTTTGTAAAAACTTGTTTAGACCTCATCTGGGAGTAGCACAATGGGACACAACATCACTGGTGATTTTGGACTGTGGGGTTGCTCATCTGATTTACAAGAAGCTGAAAATAAACCCATCCATGAAAAAGAGCTTTGCTATACTTGAATCTTGCATGAAATGTACCTGTTTTGATGTACTGACCACAGCCTTCCCCATGAGGCTTTCATGCAAATATACAGTAGTATCAGCTGTATATGGAAGTGTAGAACACTGATGCTTAAATACTGAACGGTCATCCACCCAGAAAATTAATAATATCTTTAAAAAATAGTTGTTTTCTTCATTCCACATATTTTATATTTAACTTTCTTTTTATAGCTTCCTTAGACATGAACCCTTCCCTGGGTGGTATTTTTATCAGCACTAGTGCATAGAGTTTTACATTAAAATGTGCAAACTCTTGTTTGAAAATATGACAAAAAGCTCCTGAGGTGAGATCACTGATCTATGGCCTCACCTAATCCTGATTAGTAACCAGTAAACTACAGAAGATATAAACTCTCCAGGCACTAGAAACATTGGCTAACTATTCATATATTTTGCGTCTTCCTTGACATTTAGCTCCTGCCCACTTTCTCCTTATGACTGGTCCTTTCCCTAAGACACCCACCCACAGGCTCCACATTCCTACTCCCATGCCACCATCCCTGTTAACCAGGAGAGGAGGTTTGGGGAACTAAAGATCACTCAGGCTCTGTGCAACCGTCACTTCCACCCCCTGCAGTGACTCCCAGCTCCACCTCCAAAGTCTTTGGTACTAACATTGCAGAGTGCAACAGCAGGGCAATTAGATGACTAATTGTCCAGTAAAAATAAGAGGATTTAGAAGTCACAGATCCAAACTTCTTCAAAAGTAAAAGCAGACTTGGTTTGGAGGAGACAAGCATTATTTTCACTGGTTCTCTTCTTATCAGAAGTGGTTTGTCCATCCCTTGATGGGCCAGTTCATCTTTTTACAAACATGTCACCAGGGAGTTCTTTTGTGCGATAAGTGAATGGGTTAAAAGCCAGCCTGATGACAACTGACTGCTGAGCTGAATGATGCAATGTTGGCCAGTGGGCACCATTATTAAATATACAACATCATTTTAGAAGTTGATAAAAGAAACTATCTAAAATTTCATATACCTAACGTGGTGTATAAACAGGCTAAATCCCTATACATTTTAAAACTTCAGCAGTCTAAAGGTTAAAGCCTGTCAGTTGAATTTCACAAATTCCAGGAAGGAATGGAGAAGTCGCGCCAACTCTTCATTGTATACCAGTGATCAAACATCTCCTCATTACACTTCAATATTGTTGCCTCTAAAGGTCACCATTGCTGAACATAATCACACAAAATCAAAACTGCAAACTTTATATATCATAGAGGTAGTAAATAGCTTGGAGGTTTATTTTCTGGTGCCTGAACAACATTCTGAACCCATTTATAAATTCCTGGGTACTGTGGCATGAACCAGACACATTTGCAGTGACTAACAAAAGCTTCAATTAAATCAATTTCCTGTAAAAAATATTCTCCATCATTTATTAGGTCAGTACCAACTGGTCTAATCAAGCAATTGTTACTCAGTAACTTTCATTTGCATAATTTAAAAAATGACCATTCTGATCATTAAAAAGAATCAGGTTAAAAAAAAACAATTTTCAGGTCAGATTCAAGAAAATATTTTATGTTCTATGTAAAGGAGTCCATAGAATTTACTTAAGAAATTTCTAGGATATGTCATTAATCATGTAAACTTCATTATTTTCCTATTCACTGATTTTACTCAACATTAATTTAGCCAATCTGTCACCTCCTGAGATACGGAGGCCAAAACCAGGGTCTAATCACCATCTAAAATAGAGGCTTTCCTATTCCAAAGGAGGCAACACCACCCATTCACAAGATAAATATTTAGAAAACATTCTTTCCTCTTTATTTTTCACTGTTTGAAACAATAATTGTATATTGCTTTTTTAAAAAATTTATAGCTTCTTTGGTGTCCAATAGTTGTAGAAAAAACAATAACATACTTTAACACACACAAAGAAAAATGTGCCAAAGCAGTATTTCAGGGATTTTTTTTATTTGAAGTAAATGGGTCAGATTCTGATATTGGTTAAACCAGTATAATTCTGGAAGAACTACAGTAAAGTCAGCGGAGATATTGTGGTATTACTCGATTGTACATGGTATCTGAACCAGACCCTGGTAAAAAGAGTATAAAACTATTTGATTTCAGTGGGACTACATACCCAACAGAAAGAGAGAGAGAAAGGAAGAAAGTAGTACTTTTGCAATCTAATGCCTTGCTCCTAAAAGGAGCTTCACATGAGTGGATCCCTATGCAGGGGGCAGTCTGCATGGAGCTCGTTGCATAAGAAGCCAGAGACCAAAAGTCGTGGGGGAGGAGCAGCACAGGAGGGAAATTAAATGTTTGTGAACAGATATTTTAAATGTATTTTAATGTGTGTGTATGAGTTCAGAATGTTATCTCCATATATGTTTTATTTTATTATCCCAGAGCATTTAGATATATGCAGATGTTAGTTACATGTATGGCCCACATTGTCATGATACCTGAATGCCTCACAATGAATTTAGCTAGCACAATAAGCATAGTTGTATTAGTAACCTTCGTTTTGCAACACACATATTGCAACATGTTGTAAAGAAACATGATCCGCTTGAAAATTACATTTTGGTCTCAAAAATTTGAGCCCGATTCTCAAATACACTAAGTCCCATTCCACTGCTATGAAAGGGGCCTTTAAAGTGGCATAAGTCGTTTACACTGCCAAGATGGTGTAAGAGGCTTGAATGGAACTAAAAATTCAGGCCTTTGTATCTATTATGGTTACACATAATCCCTATGATTACTAGAAACAAAAGCATTTAGATACTATACTCGGTGCTATAGAAAATCCTAAAATTAAAAAAAAAAAGATTAGTACACAAAAATTTTCTCTCTGACTGTTAGGTTTTTGCTCTTTACATTCGACAGCTCTTTAAGCATAGTCAGTTTCACTGTTTTATTATTTGTCATTTGCCACACTCTCATTTAATTACATTTTTAATGAATTTTCTTACTTGTGCAGCTCATTACTTGAAATTTGTGTTGTATTTTTTAGTTGCGATTGTTGACAGAAGTCAGATGGCATTGTTACTCGTCCTTGAACACAGCTCTTGCTATCAGGTTTGTAGTGTGGATATTCATGGAAAGCAAATTTATTGATGCTAATATGGCTATATGATATGAATTTTTCACATAAATGTATACAATAAATTAATTTTAAAGTCTGAACTAATATTTGCTGATCATATTTTTCTATATTTGCCAGGCTCCAGTTCTACCCAGGCTGAGCAAGTTTGCAATACCCTCAACCCACTATTCTCTGGGCTCCTGTAGATATTGTTACTGATGAAGAAAAAAAAAACATGGATCGTTTTAGAGAACATTTTCTACTGGCTTGTCTGGTTTTTTTTAATAAACACCTTTGTTTACAAAATGAATGTTTACAAAAATGCCAAACTGGGACAGGCACATTTCCTCCACTTCAGCACACTAGTAACCTATGACCCACACTAGGACTTGTCATTTTGACCCTAACAAAGTGGCCTGGTTAATCCCTGCATTGGTTTCCATACACTAAGGCTACGTCTTCACTACCCGCCGTATCGGCGGGTAGCGATCGATTTTTCAGGGATCGATATATCGCGTCTCATCTAGACGCGATATATCGATCCCCGAACGCGCTCCTATCGATTCCAGAACTCCACCACCGTGAACGGCGGTGGCGGAGTCGACATGGAGAGCCCCGGACATCGATCCCGCGCCGTGAGGACGGGTAAGTGATCGATATAAGATACTTCGACTTCAGCTACGTTATTCACGTAGCTGAAGTTGCGTATCTTATATCGATTTTCCCCCTTAGTGTAGACCAGCCTTAAGTGTTTACAGGTCAAGTTGAAGGTTTATGACCGTATCAGCTGTTCATAACTCTTAATAACCATTTTTACCTTTGTCTTTTTGCAAATACAATAGTGAAGTTTATGACAGAACTAACTTTCATTTTAATACCAGACTTACCTCCATTTTAAGTTATTCATAAAGTTTTGAGGAAATGTACTTATTCTAGTCAATATGTTCCTTGGCTGTTTGGTCTCAGTTCAAAGGTGATTGATGAACTGGTTCCATTTTCCTTTAATAGTGCCTGCCACAAGGTTTGAAGTGCTTACACAGATATTTTAAATATGTCCTATGTCTATAAAAGCAAAAGAAAAGTTTCTATTCCAAGTTGATGATCTTTTAAAATACAAGTATATGAAACTAAGGATACAAAGCTGACACTCACTCAACAAATCAACCTCAACTTACCAACTATAAATTGTCCAGCAAACTGAAGACTACTTTCTTCTATCCATTGCACACACCTGCACCCAACCCCTCATCAAAGCCTAGGAAATTGTGTCCTGAAGGTCAACAAACTCAGGATCAGTTGGACGCAAGAGTGTTAGGAGAGAGTTGAGGACCCCTTATGGAAAATATCCTGCCATTATCTCCTCCCTTTAAACCAGAAAGATGTTGGTTCCAGCATCTCCCTAAATACAACTATGGCTGTATCAGGTAGCCAGGTTACAAACCAGGAGCAAAGCCAACATCTTAAACTGGAGCTGGAAACTAACCAGAAATAAGTGCAGACTGCTATGTAGCATACATTTCTATGTGAGCTTGTTGGAAGTGTCTGCAGAGATTCAAATGTCATACTACTCTTTGTAGTGCAGACATCCTCTCATCCTATCAGATTTACTAAGGGTGACATTGGGGGTTTCAGGCATGCATCTTAAAAATGAAATGTACAAACTGTTGAGCACAAGGATTCCTTGCTTCTTTGAGAAGAAGAATGCATGGCAACAGGAGTGGATGGATTAGTGAACATAGCAAGGAGAATACTTGACACAAACTGTTATTAAAGAAGGGTGAAAGACATCAACTCCACAAACAGAAAAGTGTGCCAGGATGGACAGCTTTAAACTACTGCCTGAACTAAGGTTTGTGGGTAGTAAGGAAGTATTTTAAGTAGTTTTGGTGTATATATGATCGCGAAAGATACTTAAACAAAAAGCAGAGCAAGGAATGTGACCTTATTTTTAACTGTAGCAGTGTAAACAAATGAGATTTGGGTCATGCTGGCGGACAATCAACATATAGCAGGAGCTCCTATTCTGACTTTCTTAGAAACATCATAAAAATAGTAAGATATTTGTGATGGTTTCTATGGCTATGAATAAGAGAGTGACCAGTTCTGATTAGAGACAAACCCAGATTGGAGGATCAGTTCCAACCTAGCTCTGCTAACTTTCAGGAAGTTCAGATTTGGATCTGAACTTTATGACTTGGGCCTCTTCTGATAATGAACCATATAGGAACAGAACACCTGGAATCTGGCAAAGTTTGGAGTTGGATCTGATTCCAGACCTTAATGTCATGTCTCAGGTCCATCTCTGTTCAGTACACATCACATACTCCTAACTATAGCTTTGGTTATAGGACATTTTACAGTGGTTTGTCTGTGTCCCAAAGTACTGCATAACACAGTATCTATGGGAGAATGGTCATTCATACTTTCATCTGTGTATTGGGGAAATGTTCTAACCCTATTTTCCCACTTATCACAAGGTGGGCTCTCTTTCCCCAGTGGAGGGAGAGCACTTTTCTTGTGTTCCCCAGTGGAGAACCATTTTTGTTGGTTTGTGTGGCACATTCCCAAACAAACCAGCAAAATGGTATGATTCCACTTATTATGGAAATCCAAATGAATATCATCCCCCTTTTCTCAAGTCCAACAGGAAAGTAACATCTTTACCTGAGGTGAGTTTGGTCTTTCTCCTACCAGACTGGCCACGTTTTCCTTCTTCCTTTTGTAAATGGCAGATGGGCCCATTAAGTTAACAAACCCATTTTATTCTGCTCCACAAGCAGTTAATCATTTCTGGCTGGTTCCAAAGCACTGGAGCCTGGCAAATACAGCAAAGGTTTGGGCCTTGGATCTATCTTGCCCCAGCCCAGTTAAACCCAGACTTCACAAGACTCAGATGGCTAATATACCCCTTCACATTCTTTAGGAATTAAAGCTGTGAATATTTGGCTCTCTCATGATCACCAACACACAACTCAGGTGTAATGATTTATAGCTAGTGGATATTTTAATTTGAAACTAAAAGGTTCATTTTGTGAACCAGAAATGACAAAACTAAAAGTATCCTGTTCTTCACTGATGCAATAACACAACCGTACAGGCATCTATCATGTTTTTCATCTTTCCCAGAAATGTTGCCTTTCAGGAATAATATCACAGTGCCACATCTGAAATGTCTAATGTAGTGAGGTAATTCTGAGAAGCACCAGTCAGGACAGCATTTAGGGACTGCTGGTAGCACTCCCTGGATTGAAACAGGACTGGACAAAGTGGGCTAGATAACATTTAAATCTCCTGAAACTTTGCTCAAAGTTTCAATTTTGCTTGGAGCATGAAAACTTTGGTTAAACTAATTTCCAGTGGTTTCTTTTTTAAGTACTCTTGTGCATCTGAGCTCCCTAGGAGTAATTCTCCAACTGTAAGATGCAAGTCACTTCCATTGGAGCCAAGCAAGAAATATGCACCCCCTAGATTCAGCTGGGAACAGAAGCCATAATGTGCTACAAGGAAAGCTGTATTTCCTAAATTAAAAACCAAGAAATACTGGAACTCCCACCTGAGATTTCACCCTATTTCCAAGGCCAAAATGTATTCAAATAAGTGTGGACATACATGCATATCAGAACTGAACTCCCAAAACTTCTGAGGTTCACTCACAAAGTATATTGAAAGTAGCATGGTGGGGCAAAATGCTTATGTACCCATAGCCCTGTGTTCAGTGATACCTGCTGAAAACACAATTCCCTCTACATCTAATATGAATAAATTTGTAATTAAAGTATTGACTAAATTCATGTTTCAACCAATCTCTAGCTATTAGGGAATAGGATGAGACCTTCAGTGTGGAGCTGATCATCCCACATCCGCCTACTGGGATGTTTCATGCACCTTATTTTGAACCACCTGGTGCTGGCCACTGTGAGATACAGGATAGTGATCTGAGACAGACTATCACTCTGTTGCTGTATGGCAGTTCTTATGTTCCTATGACTGTGAGTTACTCTGTCATATAAAGTGTCAAATGCAGGCATACCTTATATAATAATGTATATACATATGAATTTTAGCCACGTAGCGTAATTCTTAAGTGCTGAGATAACTATTGAGTATTAAAAATGTTAAAAGCAAGTTCTCATTGGTTTATATTAATGAAAATTATAATATTTGATTGGCTTGTTTCTAAATCTGGAGTTCTAGCTCTCTCTTTTTTTTTGCGCTTCATGAAGGAATACTGGGTATGTATTAAATAAGCATCATAGTTGAAATTCAACCACCACCTGCTAGATTTCTTACTTTATATTGTAAAGACTCAAAGGAGATGAAAAACTCAAGGTTAATACGATTATCACCATTCTTTTTTGATATCTAAATCTGTGCCACCAGGCCTTTCTTCACTGAGCAGAAGATTGCAATCATTGCTAAAGTCCCAGGTTTTTGCTTCTGTGCACAAAAATTAAACCAGTGGTGTGTAGCTGCACATATTCCAAATAGCAAGAGCATATCATTAGCATATTAGCGACATCAACAAAAAATAGCTGAAAACAAAAACACTGCATACAAACAGAGTATGTGCAAGAGGCTGCAACGAAAGAAGCTCATTTCAATATTGTTTTCCTCATGAGTCTTCGCAGAGTGGTATAAAATCCAAAGCTAAGGCTTTTGTGCACTGTTAGATGCTGTAAATTCTTTATTCTCTTAAACCACATAATTTCTCGTTAAACCATTTCATCAGTGGAGAATATTGTATTATATGGAAGTTAACAAATTCCACTCAAATTAAATGCACCATAGTGGTTACAAAAACAACACTGAAAAACGACCATATTTTTATGCGTTAAGACCTGCATGGCATTTAGGCTAATTTATTCATATTATTTGTATTGGAGTAGCACCTAGGAGCCCCAGTCATGGACCAGGACCCCATTGTAGGAGCTGTACAAACAGAACAAAATGACACTCCCCACACCAAAGAGCTTGCAGTATACACTAAGGGCTTGTCTATGCTGGCACTTTACAGCGCTGCAACTTTCTCACTCCCCCTGAAACACCCCCCTGAGCGCTGCAAGTTTCAGCGCTGTAAAGTGCCAGGGTGGAGAGTGCACCAGCACTGGGAGCTATTCCTGTGGTGGAGGTGGGTTTTGTATAGTGCTGGGACAGCCCTCTCCCAGCACTCTGCCGTGACTACACAGCCACGTGAAAGTGCTGTAGTGGCAGCACTTTAATGTTGCCAGTGAAGATGTGCCCTCAACAGTGATGTGGAATATGTGTTTAAAGATGCCCTCTCACATTCTGTCTCTCTCTCTCTCCTTGTTTTCTTTACATTTAGCTCTTGATACAGCTGCAGTCTGAAAGTGGATGTAGCTAATATGTTAACAAGCATCTTACCCCTGGTGAGTAGAATTATCTCAATTGTTGGTTTAATTTTATTTCTGAAATGGCAACAAGTATCCCAAATATTCTTAGGTGTTCATAAAAGGATGTTTGAGGTCCGAATACCTCAGTCAACTTACTACCTGGATAGAATGTAAACCTGCTGAGACAGTCATTTTTCTACAGCGGAGTATAAGAGTTATTATTACTTCAGCCTTTAATTAATATGCAAGTTGGATTTGCATAATACCTGATTCAAAATATATTTTTTGAGGTCTTCTTTGGTGCAGGATTTTTTTTCACATCATAGAAGTAAGCCATTTACAAAGAACACGCTTCTAAATTCCTTTTGTATGATTTCTCCATGAACACTTGGGGCCTAATTCAGTGCCTGTTAAAGTCAATGGGAGTCCTTCCATTGAATTCAATGGGCACTGGACCATATAACTGGAGAGTGATTTCATGTAACATCCAGACATGCTCATCACTGCCACTGGTCAACTGAAAAGCAGCTGCCCTGACTACCTTCGTCTATGAACCCCTTTTTACCTAATTTTTCCTCTCTCCTTGATGGCCTTCACTGTAGCCTTGTTCAGTTACTGCTCAACATACTGCTGTTGAATAGAAGCTAGTTTTATTTGAGACTATAACAATGCCACTTCAACAAATTGACCAATATGGCATGCCGAGCAATCAGATGTCCCACAAAATCTGCTCATGGCTTATTTCTCTATGGTTGCTCCTGAATTTAGCATTTCTACATGGTAATGCTACCGCACCAGCCAATTCCAGTAGGATTAACACCAACAAAAGCATGGACAAAATGGTGAGACCAAAAGGTGCACATCCAGTACTATAAATCACTGACTGTACCCATATTTGATGTGTTGGAAGTGATTGGCTAACGGGTTTCTAATCAGGAAGCAGTGATACAAACTTACCTCTTGATTTTGCTGCATGATCATATTGCAGGGAACATGAATCTATTTGTGAAATGTCATGAATTTCACCTTCCTGCAGTAATATGTATTCTCCCAAAGGTTAATAATTTTGCCATGAAACTGTGCAAATTGCACCTAAAATTCACACATTTTAGAGGCATTTTTTACATCTAAGATTAAATAGAAAAAGAATTTGGGGTGGGGAGCTGTGCTGGGGTATTCACTCCACACCAACCCTAAAGGGGTTAAGGTGACTCAGAAAGGGCCAATTAACCTTGTAGGCCACACCTGGGAGAGGATCAGGCTTGATTGATAAGGCTAATTGATGATGAAGCCGAGCTGGACAGGAGCAGGCTGAGCTTGTATAAAGCAATGAAGTGGAGAGCAGGGAAAGAGTCTGTAGCGTCTCTCTGGGCATAGAGGGATGGGTAAATGGAAAGCCAGGGTGGGAGCAAACAACTGGAATCCAGTCATTGATGGAAGGAGTTTGTCCAGAGGGGTTGCAGGGAAGAAAGACTGTGGAAGGCAGAATAGGAAGAAGACCAGAGAAAGAGCAGCAAGGTTTAAGACTGTATAGCCCTTGGCTACTGATTATAGGGTCCCTGGGTTGGAAATAGGAATAGTGAGAAGACCTGGGTTCTCCTACCAGTCCCTGAGAAGTGGTACTGGACTGATGAAGTGGCATCTGGAGAGCTGGTCCAGTGAGATGTTGATACCCCAGAAGGGGAAAACTACAGTAACCTGGCCAGACAGCCAAGCCAGGGAGCAGCCTGAGTTATGAAGAGGGACTGGAAGTAATCTGACTCCAGAAAGAGAGAGATACACCATGGGGGTGAGTAACTGAAGGAAGGAGGTGTCATATCAGTTGAGAGTCAATCCCCAGAGGAGCCACAGGGAGGTGCCTCAATAGTGAGAGGTAAACCCCGTGACAGAAGTAGAGAGGGAGAGTGGGTGCCTGGGGGAATGTGTGCTGAAATGTGGACTCGTTCTCCCACTAAGTTGCTAGTTTGATTCCAACCCAGATCTGTATCCATCTGACAACTGTTGTGTGGTATATGAAAAAAAGTGAGCCAGTGGCCTCAGTCTAGATCTGTCAGGTGTCCTGATCGTAACCTAGCACTGCAATAGGCATTACTGATTTGTAATTTGACCTTCTTAGCACAAAATGAAGGATAGACTGGACAGAGAGAATCACATGCTCTATAGATTCGTTTCCCCGAAGCATATTGGTTGGACGGTGTGAGAGAGCTACCCATATGCATCTTCTGGTGCTGTAATTCCATCCCTTTCCACCTGCATGAAAATCAAACCAGGGACGGAAAGGTAAAGTGAGAATTCTCCCATTTGCATGTAGTGAACTAATGGTTGGGTCTTAAGGTTTTACTTCTGGGTATCCACCAACCCAAGAGGGAATAAGATTGATCAAGCAGTACAGCCTCCCAAAACAATCAGTTTTTAGCTGAGTAAAAAATAACACCTAGAGGTGAACCAGCTGTCCACCCTCTTGACTTATTTCCAACTGAGCCCAAGGCAGCTTAAGCAGCAAAGGAAGAGCAGACTTGGTACTTAGATACAACCATGACTATAGTTTGTTTTTAATCTATCAAGACTCAAAATTAAAAAGGACAAAAATCCCATGATGTAAATTTGATACATCAGTGCATCTGATGCTGGTTCCAGCTCCACTAGCTACGGAGCCTTCAGAGAATAAATACCTCTGAGTGTGTTTTAGTTTTCAATAGAGCAGGATGCATGCTGCAACAAAATTGTGACTATTTGGTTGAATTTTTAACCACCACTACTGCAATTGTATTTACCATCCCTTCCCCATTTGTATTCACTTTCCATGTATATACCAACAGATGAGTTTAACAACAGTGAATTTTAAGCAAATATTGGTGTTATATCCTTGGGGCAGCCGGTGTAGGAAGCAATCACTTGAGGCCAGAGAGCAGACAGCTAACCAAAACCTCCATTTTATTTACAGACACAGAGAGCTCACTCAGCCGGTTGAAACTGGCTGAGCTATCCCTTAATAGTCTAACTCAGTTGCCATAGTAACAAAACCCATGACAACCAAATACACAACATATTCCTCCCCCCCCTAATAAGAACATCCCCAAAATAAAACACACACTAAACTAGAGAAGGAGGGTAGACTGCCTCCATTCCCGGCTAAACCCTGGGGATTATTTTGCCCCATAACTGTGGGTTCGCCCTAACTAAAGATCCAGCCGATGAGGAGGCCTTCTGTCTCTAGGTGGATTACGGCGAACTTCTGGTGTTGTTGCACCCGAAAGTACTAGGGGCTCAGGGTCCGCAGCACGAATAGGTGAGGAGGTGGTATCAGCTCGTGCTGGGCAAAGGGGTATCTCAGCTGCCGGCGGTAATGGAGGAGAACAGTCAGGAACAGGTGACTCATGATTCGGTGTCTCACCAGGAGGGGTGAAGTCAGACCCCTCAACTGCAGATGCGTCCTGAAGACTGGCATGACCTGGCAAAGGCTGATCTACATGTCGCCGCCAGGTAAGATTCTCTGCAGTCCGGACTGTATAGGAAACAGGTCCTGTTTGAGTGATGACTGTGGCCGGGACCCATTTAGCTCTGGAAGTATAATTCCGAGCCAAAACTGGCTGTCCTGGGCTAAAGGTTCGGTCTTTTGCTCTGGGTGCCCGTCTGATGACTTGATATTGCTGCTGATGTTGCACAGTTTGTCTGGGTTCAGAAGGTTTCAGCAGATCAAAGCAAGTGCGCAGCTGTCGTCCCATCATTAGAAAGGCTGGGGAAGCCTGGGTCGTAGCATGAGGTGTGTTTCTATAGGAAAGTAAGAAGGTATCCAGATGCTTTTGAATGGAGTGTTGTCCCTTTGCTGATTTCAAAGCGTTTTTCATTGTCTGCACAAATCTTTCAGCTAATCCGTTGGTGGACGGATGATATGGTGCTGACGTGATGTGGTGTATCCCATTTGCCTTCATAAAATTTTGAAACTCCTGAGAGACGAACTGCGGTCCGTTGTCACTCACAAGTTGTTCTGGCAGACCAAAACGACTAAAGAGTCCTCGTAGTTTTTGAATAGTACTCTCTGCAGTAGTGGACTGCATTATAGAGACTTCTGGCCATTTAGAATGGGCATCTACTGCCACCAAGAACATGCTTCCTTCAAGGGGGCCAGCAAAGTCAACGTGAATACGTTGCCACGGGTTTTCAGGCCAGTCCCATGGGTGTAGGGGTGCCCACTGGGGTGCATTTCTTACACTCTGACATGACATACAAGCTTTTGTCTTCTCTTCAATAGCACTGTCCAATCTAGGCCACCAAAAATAGCTTCGTGCAATTTCCTTCATGCGCACTATTCCACAGTGACCGGAATGTAGCTGTTCTAACATCTGTGATCTCAGGGGTGGTGGAATAATGACACGCCTCCCCCACAACAAACAACCAGATTGGACCGATAACTCCGTCCGCCTGGACATGTAGGGAACAAGGTCGGGTGAGACCGGAGAGGTTTGTCGAGATTTTCCATGCATCACCAGGTCCATAACTTGGGATAATACTGGGTCAACGCGGGTTGCCTTCTTTATCTGAGTAGCAGTGATGGGTGTATTCTCTACCTGTTCAAAGTAGAAGATTTCCTTTTGGGCACTATCTTGATGTTTGACCAGTAAAGGCAACCTTAAGAGGCCATCTGCATTGCCGTGCAGAGTGGATTTCCGATATTTGATTTCATATGTGTGTGCAGAAAGTATCAATGCCCAACGTTGCATACGACTAGCAGCTAATGGGGGAATGCCTGTGTAGGGTCCAAAAATTGATGTCAGAGGTCGATGGTCTGTAAGAAGAGTAAACTTTCGCCCAAACAGGTACTGATGAAACTTCCTAATTCCAAAAACAATTCCTAATGCCTCACGTTCGATTTGGGCGTAGTTAGTTTCTGCTTTGCTTAGAGTGCGTGAAGCAAAAGCAATAGGTCTTTCTTCTCCCGAAGGCATAATGTGTGACACGACCGCTCCCACTCCATAAGGGGAAGCATCGCAGGCCAATTGCAGGGGTAAGGATGGATCAAAGTGTGTTAGAACTTCAGAATTTAACAATGCATCCTTAGCTTTGTTAAATGCAACATCACAGGCTTCAGTCCACTTCCAGGCCTTGTTCTGCCCAAGGAGCTCATGAAGTGGTTTTAGCAGTGTGGCTAACTGTGAGATGAACTTTCCATAATAGTTCAGTAGTCCTAGAAATGAGCGCAGCTGGCTTACATTTCGAGGTGGGGGAGCCTCCACAATAGCTTTAACTTTTGCAGGGGCCTTATGAAGACCTGCAGAATCGATGATGTGTCCCAAATATTCAACAGAGGGCTTGAAGAATTCACACTTGTCTTTGCGAACTCGTAGGCCATACTCTTCCAGTCTTTATAGGGTAGCCTCTAAATTCCTTAAGTGATCCTCTTCATTTCTTCCAGTGACCAGGATATCATCCAGATAGCACTGAACTCCTGACAAGCCACACAAGATCTGGTCCATAGCCCTCTGGAACAGGGCGGGAGCCGATGTGATTCCGAAGGGTAGGCGACAGTATCGATAAAGCCCCTTATGAGTCGCAATAGTCAACAGCTCTTGGGACTTTTCATCGACGTGCATCTGTAAATATGCTTGACTCAGATCAATCTTACTGAACTTTTGTCCCCCAGCCAGGGCTGCGAAGAGGTCATCGATGCGGGGAAGCGGGTATTGCTCTGCACACAACACTGGGTTGACAGTGACTTTAAAATCACCGCAAATCCGGAGAGAGCCATCTTTCTTCACTATTGGAACGATAGGAGTGGCCCATGAGCTATGGGTAACTGGTATTAGGACTCCATTGGTGACCAGGCGCTCCAGGTCTGCTTCAACTTTTGGCCTGATGGCATATGGCACAGTTCGGGCTTTCAGATATTTTGGTGGACTGCCAGGTTTAATGTTCAATGTCACAGTGATTCCCTTCATACTTCCCAAATCATCTCCAAAAACAGCAGCATGTTTCCTTAGTATAGGGGTTAGACTGGTTTCTTCTTTAGTCATCCGGTGCACTTCTGCCCAGTTCAGCTGAATCTTCCCAAGCCAAGACCTACCCATTAAGGCTGGGTAGTCACCTCTCACCACAAACAGTGGCAATTTAGCCGCCCGTCCATTGAGCTCCACCTTAACATCAATAGTGCCCAACATGGGCACAGCTTCACCTGTATACGTCTTCAGAACAGTTTTTGTTGCCTTAAGCGGAAGATGCTGTAGCTTTTCCTTATACACAGTCTCAGGAACCAGCAAGACAGCTGCACCGGTGTCTAGTTTCATGCGTATAGGTTTGCCCTCCAATAAGGGGGTTACCCAGTATTCATGTGAGCCCGCTGCCAAAGACAAAACATGCAGTGGCACTTCCTCTTGTGAGGCGGTGTCACCTTGATCATCCTGGGTCTGCTCTAGGGTATGCAAGGTTCCTCTTTTTGTCGGCCAGACCACAGGCCTCTTTTTCTTTTGTTTACAGGCACACTCAATGTGTCCCTTTTTGCCACAGTGTCGACACACCAGGTCCTTACACCAGCATTCTGATGCCTGGTGTCCTGGCTTACCACAGCGGTAACATTCTTGACTCTGCACAGTTTTGTGGGTCGGTTCTTGTGACACTTTTTGCACCTTAGGGGGTGCACCGATGTATTGTGCCTCCCTTGTAGCCAGTTCCATGGAGACAGCAATATCAACAGCCTTCTGTAATGTAAGCTGAGCCTCTGTCAGTAGGCGCTTCCGTATAGCTTCACTGCAGAGGCCACACACTAACCTGTCACGCAGGGCATCATTTAACATCTCTTTAAATTCACAGTGTTCTGCTAGCTTTTTTAAAATGGCTACAAATTGTACAACTGTTTCATCTTCCTTTTGGTCTCTTTTGTGGAACCTATATCTTTCAGCAATTACCAGTGGTTTTGGGGAGAAATGAGACCCCAGGATTTCCACAATGTCACTGTAAGATTTAGTCTCAGGCTTAACAGGGTGTAGTAAGCTGTGTAGCAGAGAGTAGGTTTTAGCCCCTACAACAGTTAAGAATATTGGCACCTTCTTCGCTTCTGTAATGTCATTTGCAATACCAAAAAGCTCAAAACGCTCAGTATACACATGCCACTGCTCTGTATTCTCATCAAAAGGCTCCAGGGCCTGGTCAGAGTAGCCATGATTTTTAGTTTCACTTTCACAGTCAGTGCAAACAAGCAGCTTTTTTTCTTTGTTTGGTCTTTACCTTGACTTCTACTTCCTTCTGTTACTGGAGCAGTACCAGGATCCCATCCTCATCACCAGTGTTATATCCTTGGGGCAGCCGGTGTAGGAAGCAATCACTTGAGGCCAGAGAGCAGACAGCTAACCAAAACCTCCATTTTATTTACAGACACAGAGAGCTCACTCAGCCGGTTGAAACCGGCTGAGCTATCCCTTAATAGTCTAACTCAGTTGCCATAGTAACAAAACCCATGACAACCAAATACACAACAATTGGATAAAAGTTTTAGAAACAGGTTTGAATTAATAAATGCATTTATTAACATTACAAACCTGATTCTAAGTGTTATGTTCACACTTAGGGAACATAACACTTCCCCACGTGTCAGGGAAAAAGAAACAATTTCTTGTCTCTTCAAGATTCAGTCACAGTGATATAACATTAGGAGTGAATCTAATGTAGCTGAATGTGTAGTAAAACCCCTTCATTTCATATTATTGATACACAACAGCAGGTGAAATAATCAGGAGAAAGTAGTGATGCTAAATGCTAGGTGTAAAAAGAAAAATATGAAAAGTCAGTTGGAAGTTGCAAGACATCTCCTGACTCCTGGCAATACAATATGTAAATATGATGGCATTGTGCAGTACAATAGGAATTGATGAGAGTTACACCATCAGTGAAAATAAATTATTGTGGATAATGTCTGAAATTAGCAAAAGCAGCAGTGCCAAGAACAGTCACTGTAGCTGCCCCCCAGTAGAAAATCTGTCCCAGGTTGTCATCTCAGTGTGGACTTGACAGGAAGGCAAGAATTACCTCTATCAGGACGCTCAGTGCCCTCAGAATAGCAGTATCGGCTGGGCTGTCACCAACAACATATCCCAAAGGAGAGCCGGGACCTTTGTTTTTTTTCCCCTCATTGTTTGATGTACCTATTCAGTTGTTAAATAAATCTGTTCTGTTGCAAGTCTGCATAGTGCTGATATGAAGGACAGTTGATAGTGGTGTTTGTTTGTGTGGGTGAAAGGTTTATATAGCTGCAATTTGACTGGGGAAGGAAAGTTAAACATGATGCAACAGTTTAGCAAATAAATGTTTCCTGTTTTCCCTTCTTTACTGATGGTGTGTGTGTGTGTGTGGAGGGAGTTGTCTTACTATTACTACTCTCTTCTTGGAAGGGCTGAGAATAGGGAATGGGGAAACTGTGCCAGCTCTCCCCTCTGCAGAGGAGCAGATATTTGTACAACATCAGTTAAATGCTCATTTGTTTTATCTCCTCCCACATTTCAGCCAAATTGACTTAGTAAAAGACTTAAACCCCATGTACACATCTGAAACAACTCAAGAACAGTAGTGATTGGCCTATTTTAAGCAGAAATATTCCCTAGGTGACAGGTGAATTCTTGCATAAGTAATATTACCTGTTCCCAAATGAAGTTCTCACCCTAGTGCTACCTTGTTATGCTCTTTGTTGTGTGCACTGTTGAATTGTGTTAGCACATGTGTGTAAAAATCGCCCTCTGTACTTCTATGTGAGACATCCGTGCTATTTTAAAGACCTATCAGAAGCTGCACTGAGTGAAGGCAGGCGAGCTCCAGTACTCAGGGAAGATGAGAAAACACTTTGGAATAAATAGCTTCATTCAAAGCAGAGCTCAAAAACACCAGATTGATCCAATGGTTTCAAACAGCTTTTCAGTAGCAGTTAACAGTGGCATCCTGCTGAGTTCAAAAGATGGTCTTGTCTTGTTTGAAACAGGGCCTTTTAAACATTGCCATCATTCAGGATGTTTCAGAAAGACACTCTCTCTTTACCCCAGTGGAAAAGTTCCTATATAATTGATCTGTTCAGGAAGAGAGAACAGATTCAGGCACCAGTCCTGTTTCCACTGAAGTCAATGGGCATTTTGCCAATGTCTCTGATGGGAACAGGAGCAGCCCTCAAAGTTTAATATAGAAATATTTTAATATTCCAGAAGATTTTTAATACAGTGGCTGAAAATCATTTCCTGATGTGACACGTGGGGAAGAAAAAAACATACAACCCCAAGTCGATTTGAAAATGTACGTGACAACTTGTCTAGTGTGGGCCAAATTCTGCTTTCAGGTAAAAGTGTAAATCTAGAGTAATTCCATTAGTGAAGTTAGATCAATGTAAATCCAAAGGAACTCCATTAGTATTGTGACTCTGGATTTACACTGGTCTGACTGAGAACCGTCATTTTATATTTAGGATATAGATTTGTATTCGTTATTGGCAACACTAACATGGCCCAGCTCATGAAAACTGAGTTTATGAAGATAGACCAGTTTCCCCAGTGATTTTTAATCTAGCCCAGGAAATCAAATTCCTTTTAAAATACTGCTCACTGGGATCGCTTCATGAAATACATATAAGGCTAGATTCACAAAAGCATATAGGTGCCTAAATGAAACTTTAGGCACCTAAATCCCAGAATCAGGCCCCACCAGGATTCACAAAATCCCCCATTCAGCTGCTGCCAAACCCCACAAGTGCCTAAATTCACTCAGCACCTGAATGTTTGCAGTAAAAATTCCCTAGGTGCCTACATTCCTGGCTGTACATATGAACACGAGGGTTGCCAACTTTCTAATCGCACAAAACTGGACACCCTTGCCCTACCCCTGTTCTGAGGCCCTGTCCCTCCCCCACTCACTCCAGACCCCCTCCCTCTGTCACTCGCTTTCCCACATTCTCACTCACACACACTTGGCTGGGACATCCTTCCATCAATGTGATCTAGTGGTTGAAACAAGTAAAATACACCAAATATGCTTAGTGGAGTCAAAACGACAAGAGTAGAACTAGAATACCCAAATAGGGAGTACGTATTACTGACTACCTGTAAACAATCTGGCTCATAGACTCATAACCTGGAGATGGAAAAATCTGCTATGTCAACACCCTAAAACAGCTCTCTATAGCTTTATGCATCTTCTGATGAGTTGTCCAGTCCAATTTCAGGTGGCCCTATCAACAGGGATTCCCTCACTTCTCTCAAAAGATTTTTAAACAATCCAATAGAGCTCTCATTAGGAAATGTCTCCTTAAATTGGCCTAAAGTGTCATTTTATTTATTTTCATCTCATTAATATCACGTTAGGACCAACCAAACACCTAAGCAAGGGTTTATGTTTGTCTAGTAAAATGTTCCATTTGTTTTTCACTGTGGTTTCTGTTCAGTTGTAAAATGAGACCCCCCCATTCTCGGCTCAGTGCAGTTTCATTCCACTGTTCAGATTATAGTGACAAGTGATTTAACCGGCCATTGGAGAATCTTCCCCATGTTGGTCCTTTTACAGTGGCACAAATGGCAAAGCAGCTGCTTCTTTGCCACCTTCCCTCTGCTGGTGTGGGATGGCCAAAAAAGGGCATGATGAAGACAGCGCTACCCCACTGATCACCAGCAGTCGTATGAGCCCCTTGGGGCTGTTGGCAACAGGCACAACTTGGAGCAGCATCTAATCTGTTTCGAGGTGTTTGGATCTAGGATTTTGATTCTTGATTTAGGTCCATTTCTACTCTTTACTAGTAATTAAAGAGTATACTAATAGCATAACATTAATTTTATATATAAATATGCTTGACAACTTAGTAGCAAGTTACACTTAACACTTTCATTTAGTTTCAGAATCTCTGCAAGGGATAAAACTGAAATCTCTATAGAAGAAAGTAATGTCTGATTCAACTCACAGCAAATTGTCCTTGTTCTGAAACAAGAACTCGAACAAAGTCCCCCATGAAATCTATGCTTGCACTGTATTATGTCACAGGAAAAAGGGCCTCTTCATACCCGTAGCATTTCTTAAAGTAATCATATTTAGTAAACATGACATTCTAGACTGGTTATTCAGGGGAACTAAGTCCTCCATTTATCCACAGATCAGGTACAGCAAACAAAAGCAGTGCAAGATTTCTTGTTGCCCCACTAATATAATCTAGCTGTAAGCTTGGAGGAACAAGTAGTTTGGGCTTCAAAACCATTTAATTCATGGCATCTGTTCTGAGATTCCCAACCAAAAAAATGGCTATCGTAAATCATGGTGCTAGTAGATGCCTGTCCGCTAAGAACTAAATTGAAACTACCAGTTCTCTTCAACCCTATTTAAGATTTGTGCAATGCTTTCCATTCAGCTAATTACTGCCCCCGTGGCAGAATGTGCTCACGTATTTCCAAGATTTTCAGTGCTGACCACAGCACAACTACAAAAATAAATCTTGCATCAAGGGGAGTGCCTCATTCATCCCTTTTTCATTGCTTTAAATTACCTCAGAATGCACCTTGGAAGCCCTACTGATAAATTATAGCCATCATGCCTCCAGCCAAAAAGGGATAAACAGCATTTCATTCATAATAGGTTTATGCCACTTCTTCATTCACCTAAGGGTAGTGCCCAACACCTTCTACTTTCTTGATAGGTCAAACATGCTTCCCTTGAGTTGCAAAGAGAGACTGGTTTTCCAAGGAATTATGCAGTGTGTGTGTGAGACCTGGAAGGAGAAAGGGAAGGTAACTTAGAAGCAAGTCATCCAGTGCGATCATTTTTGCTTTGAAGAGTCAATATTCAAAATTGAATTTCGTTCCCTTTCTCTCTGGTGGATATTTGTTCACAACAGACTAGCCACTGTTAAGACCATAAGCCAGTTGTTCCCAACTTTTTCAGGCAATTTACCAGACAATTTACCATTTATTGTTCCAGCAGTTCCCAACACCTTCCATTTAACTGTGTACACTAACCCATAAACTTTAAGGGCAGAAGGGATCATCTTGATCATCTAGTCTGACATCCTGCACATTGCAGGCCACAGACCCTCAACCATCCACTCCCACAAGAGGCCCATACCTCGGGCTGAGTTACTGAGTCCTCAAATCTTAATTTAAAGACTTCAAGTTACAGAGAATCCACCATTTACTCTAATTCAAACCAACAAGTGACCCGTGCTGCAGAGGGAAGCAAAACCCCTTCAGGGTCTCTGCAACCTGACCTGGGGGAGAAATTTCCTCCTAACTCCAAATATAGTGACCAGTTGACCCTGAGATGTGAGTGAGACCCACCCATCCAGACACCTGGGAAAGAATTCTCTGTAGTAACTCAGAGCCTTCCCCATCTAGTGTCCCATCTCCAGCCACTAGAGATATTTGCAAAGGCAGATGGGCCATATGCCATTGTGAGCAACCTCATCATCCCGCCCTCTCTGTAAATTTATCAAGCTCAGACTTGACCAAGTTAATTTTTCTGCCCCCACAACCAAGGCTGGACTTAAATGGTACCTGCGCAAACTTGTATTTTGCCCCCCCCCATCACCCTTAGCCCCCATGGGCTCCCTTGGCTTCCCCTCCCCCATCAACTCTGGACCACACTGCCTTCCTCTCTGTTTAATTTGTATTGAAAAAGATGCCAGAACTCAGCCCTGGCACAAATTAAGCACAGATAGGATGGCCTGATATCGGCAGGTGCTGGCCGGGCACCCAGCCCTAAAGGCAATGCCGCCGCCAGCAGCAGCGCAGAAGTAAGGATGGCAGGGTATATGGTGTATTGCCACCCTTACTTTTGCACTGCTGCTGTGGTGCCTGGTGCCTGGTGCTCGGCATGTGGCTCACGGTGCATTTCATGCTGTCACCTGAGGGCTGCACCATGCCAGAGCCCATGGCCCTCCTGCAGCCCTCTGGCCACTCCTGGCTCACCAGGACACCATTTCAGATTTTGAGGGGCTGGGAGAAAACTTTAACCATGATTCCAGGGGCTACTTAGGCACCTGAAAACTCTGAGGTTTTTGCAGATAACTTAGGAATTAGCTGACAGGAGCACTGTATCTGATTGTTATATAAAGAAAGAAAAAAATATATACAAACTCCAATTAAAGAGATGGTTAAAGTTTGTGTGTAAATTTAGAACAATCAGGAGATAATACAACACAATATTCCTAATCCCATCCCAAGCCTTGAGGTATCAGTTCTGGAGCTTAAACACAGATAACAGAAACATATGCTTGATACACTATCTTTGTACACTCTCTTTAGTAGAGATAAATAATTAAAATCTGCTTACTTTCTCTAACATACACACACACTGTGTTACTGCCATTACCTACTCTATTTTAGTCAATTGTTTTTCACTCCACTAAAAATATGCTTCATTTTAACATATTTGATTAAGGTGGGTTTTTTTCTTTTATTAAGAAAGGGAATTTATTTTTCTAATTATTTTGGCATTTATGTTTATGGCTCACTAACATTTGACTGCATCATTGCTATTGGTATCTGTTGGAATTGCATTTATTTTCATGCAAATTTTAAATTATTTTACAGCTATAAGTAAAAATACAATTTGAAAATAAGCAACCTTCATCTGGTCAGTGTCTAAAGTTGTGTGTTTAGCTAATGTTTTTTTAAACTGGCACTGCTAAGGTTAGTACAAGCAAAATTTACATTCTAGAAGGATACTATTATTTGATTGTACCACTTTGAATAATGAATGACAAAACACAATGATAATAAAAGTAATAATGATAATTACTCCAGCCAGGACAGGTTAGGCACTTTAGAACTCACTACTTAAAGATTAAATTTAAGCATGAGAGAGAAATAAAATTATGAAATGCACAGACCAGCCAAAAAATTAAAATAACAGCACTTTGAAAGATTAAAATTACAGAGAATATATGTGTATTGCAGGAAGTACCAAGAAACAACAACATCGTCATCATGAGTATGGGTTGGGGGGTGAGAGAGTGAGAGACTGTGTATGTGTGTGTCAGAGAGAAAGACACACTGTCTCTTTAAGTAGATCAGCACTCACTAGTCTGAAAGTTGCTTGTTCAGACACAGCAGCAGCCACCAGCAGCTCTGTCCAACTTCTGAGCCCTGTCGTCCTCCCACCCCTGCTTTGCAGAGATGGGGTACATGGGCGGGGGGAGAGGACACCCTGATATCAACATCCCCTCACCCTCTGTTCTGTACAGCAAACAGGAAGCTCCCAGGAGCGGCTGGCCAGGGGCAGCTCTAAGGCAGGAGACAGGAGTGGGGAGAGGGGAACCCCTGCTCCCAAGGCACCCTGTTTATAATGGTGTCCCGGCTTTTGCCCAGTTCGCCCATGCCTAAGGCCAGCCCTGTCCACTACTCCCCTTGGAAGGCTGTTCCAGAATATCACTCTTCTAATGGTTAGAAACCTTCATCTAATTTCAAGCCTAAACTTGTCAATGGCCAGTTCATATCCATTTGCTCTTGTCCCTTAACTTAAATAACTCCTCTCCCTCCTGGGTGTTTATCCCTCTGGGCATATAGAGAAAGCAATCATATCTCCCCACAACCTAACCCTCACTGGATTTTAAGCTGCTTCAGATCCCACCACAGAGACTCCACATTCAGTATCTATATTAATGTATCATTGGATCAGGACACAGCGCTACTACAATTACTATGGGCCTGATTCTATTATACCAATAGTATCTTACTCCGCAAATACTTCCACTTGGGGGTGGGGGTCAATGGGACTACTTGAAGAGTAAGGTGCTCATCAACCTGAGTAAGAGTATTAGAAACTGACTGTTTTGTCAGGGAATCTTTAGTACACCTCTACCCCGATATAACGCTGTCCTTAGGGACCAAAAAAATCTTACCGCGTTATATCAAACTTTCTTTGATCCCCCCCGGAGCGCTGCTTTACCGCGTTATATCTGAATTTGTGTTATATCGGGTTGCGTTATATCGAGGTAGAGGTGTATTTACATTAATAAGTTCAAACATTTCAGGGACAACATGTTGTTATAACAGTGCTGCATAGCTGTGCATTTAATACAATTAAACTTTGCCACATTTTACCATAGCCTAAGAATCCAGTTTATCTGAATAAAGCTGTAACTAAACCACACATGATTATTAGGCTTAATATCAATTGTCCTTCATTAATGTTGCAGAGAAGTGATTAGCATTTTGAGGCAAACAAGGTGTAGTTAGTTAGTGGGACACGACCCTGCTGTCATTAAATTATATCTATGATTAATGATCTTCTGTAGCACAGAGCTTAAAGTTTGAGTAATAATGAATAGATTATAAAGTAGATGGGGGGGGAAGGAACCCTGAGGGTAAAATCTCAGTGGCTGCTGCTCAAAGTTTATTTCAGATTACAACACTCTCTCTAAAGCTGTACTTGGGATTCAAGGACTTTACAAGGTAAAGTAGGGTGAGTGTGCAAATGTCCTTTATAATGCAGCTCCTTGAAATTTGGGGACCAGAAGTGAAGTCAGTGGAGACAGTTTGTCTAGTCATTAGAGTTCAGGGTTCTATTCTTGATTCTGTCACTGAGCCTGTGGTATGAACTTGAGTAAATCTTTTAATCTCTCTCTGCCTCATTTCTCTAGCTGTAAAATGTGGACAATAATACCCAGTGCATCTCACAACTCAGAAAATCTGAATTACTTAATGTTTGTAAAGCACATTACAATCCATGGGTGATATGTACTATAGAAATGCAAAGTATTATTAATGAGCCAGATCCTGAAGTTCTTACTCAGGAAAATTCTCAGAAGTTATTTGCCTGAGTAAAAATTGAGCAAGGACCCTATGGACTCATACTGCAATGTATGAAAGTAATCCTAAAACAGAAAGGCTTTCTGTAAGAGTTTGATTTGTCTGATGCCACAGCCCACCTCCAGATTGGTTGTGATTCCTGATCAGTTGCAGATGTAAATTTAACAAGTTGCAATCCACACAGGCTGAATTTGCCCTCTTTTGACTCAGACAGGATTTCTGGGAATCAGGTGAAAAAGCTGGCATGGTGCTAGCACAGCACTCAAGACAAAAAGCATGTGGAATCATGACCACTTGTGATAAATGGGGTAAATTATATAGATTCCCTAAAGATATTCAGAGTTCTTCCAATTTTATAAAGATCTGTACAACATGGACACAAACCCCTCCATAGGTGCTTTGGATCCATTTTTCAAAAAATATTACATTACTGCAGCCCAGTGTGACCACCTTGATGCTCCCCTTATGGAGAATTAGTTTACTGAGGTGTTTAAGAATATGAAAGTGGGTAAAGCCTCTGGACCAAATGGCTTCCCTGCTGAGTTTTATAAACACTTCCTTGGCTTCCTGTCAGACAACATGCTTGAATTGTTTAATAAGTCACCTCTAGAGGGCACCCTTCCCCCTGAGCCAAGGGAAGCCTTAATATTCCGAAGGCAGGAAGGGACATCACACTATTTTCCAAACATAGGCCAGTTTCAGTTAACAGTGATGTCAAAATATTAGCAAAAGTTCAAGTAATAAGACTGGGGAAGGTTTAGACTCTGTCACACACCCAAATCAAGTCTGTTAGAGGTAATGACTCTGATGACCTTTGACAACTTGATATTATAACAGTGAAATATGACTACCACAAATTACAAGCCATGTTAGACTTAGACACAGAAAGGCTTTTGATAGGGTGGGCTGGAGATATGTTTCATAGCCTACAAAAATGTCTATTAGGACCTATGTTTAATTCCTGGCTCCAACTGTTATATTCTTGCCCAACTTCTTGTCTCATGACCAACATTGTTGCCTCAGATATCTTCAGTCTCTTCAGGGGTACTAGGGAAGGGGGACTACTGTTTCCATTACTTTTTAATTGGCTCTTGAGTCCCTGGCAATGGCTATATGGGTTCATCCAGATATCCAAGGCATACAAGTTGGTCCCATGGAGCATAAGTTGATGTTACATGCAGACAATACCCTTTAGTATATATCCAAGCCACTAACCTATCACTGGTTCAAGAATTTAGATCAATATCTGGGTACAAAATAAATTGGGGGGAAATTGGAACTATTAGAACTCTCCCAGCTGTCATATGGTGGAGCTTTCTCTCAATAGAATTTCCACAGCCTCAAGAATAATTAAAGGATTGGAAAACATGCCTTATGGTGGGACACTCAAGGAGCTCAATCTATTTAGCTTAATAATGAGAAGACTTGATCACTCTATAAGTACCTACATGGAGAACAAATATTTGATAATGGGCTCGTCAATCCAGCTAACAATGGTATAACAAGACTGAATGGCTGGACATTGAAGCTAGACAAATTCAGACTGGCAATAAGGCATAAATGTTAACAGTGAAGGTAATCAATCACTAGGAAAATTTACCAACAGTTGTAGATTCTCCATCACTGGCAATTTTAAAATCAAGACTGGAAGTTTTTCTAAAAGATATAATTAGTGTTTGAACTAGAGCATTTCAGGGAAGTTCTATGGCCTGTGTAACGCATGAGGTCAGACTTGATGACCAAAGTGATCTCTTAGAATCTATGAGCAGACAAAGCAATGCAACTAAGTATTTCTATATGAAAATATCAATGAATCTTAAAGTAGTGATTTAGATCTTGTGCTTTCTCAAATAGTTGGTGTAGATACAAATAGTGTTTCTCTCCCTTACCCTGTGTGGAAGGGTTAACATAATAAAAATGAATATTTTGCCTTGGTCCTTCCCTTTCTTGGTGGGTTAAACCTGTATAAATTTCTCCATCTTACTTCAGAAAATTTAATAGCACTATTAGAACATTCCTGTGGGGCCCTGATTAACGCCCAAGACTATCATTTAAAGAAACTCCAGATCGCTTAGGCAACTATTACTATTGCACTCTTACCATGTCAGAGATGTCAAACCGGTTCCAGCATATTAATAGCTATATACCCACATAAGTGGATACTGAATGCTCATTAATGCATCTGATTCCCCCATGGGTCTCCTTGGCTCTTCTCGTCCAATGGAAAAAACAAGGCATCTATTTTGGTGGCTGCACAAAGGATCTGGACTATCCTAGCCAAGAGGTACCAACTTCATCATTACGATCACGCCAAGGCACCTATTTGGGGCAACCCAGACCTGCAAACTGGGAACAAAACTATAATTTGGAAGAACTGGCTGAGCAGCGACATTAGGAAATTCATGCAATTAGTCAGTGATGAGGGCTTTGTCCTTTTTTCTTATACTAAAGCAATATTATGATCTGACACCTTCAGCAGGGCAGCAGTACTTACACAACTAAGGTACTTGCTAACATATCTATTTGGCCTGGACACCCTGGGACTGCCAGATGTCCCAGAACTACTGGGAACTTTAGAAATGCTTCATAAACTCCCCAGGCCCACGTCTACTATGTTTGAAATGGGCCATCCTGATTATCACTACAAAAGTTTTTTTTCTCCTGCTGATAATAGCCCACCTTAATTGATTAGTCTCATTAGAGTTGGTATGGCAACACCCATTTTTTCATTTCTCTATGTATATATATATCTTCCTACTGTATTTTCCACTCCATGCATCTGATTAAGTGGGTTTTAGCCCACGAAAGCTTATGCCCAAATAAATTTGTTAGTCTCTAAGGTGCCACAAGGACTCCTCGTTCTTTTTGCTGATACAGACTAACACGGTTACCACTCTGAAACCTATGTACACTTTGTTAATGAAGAGGAACTCAGTTACTCTGGCATTCCTTGTGAAAGTGTGGGAAGGAAATTTATCACATCCCTTAAAAGAACCCCCATAACAACATATTATGTAATGTTAAAATGCCTCTGTGGATCTCAGGCTCTGCTTAATACAACAAAAGACTGTATTCCAAATGTATTGGATGTTGCAAGATAAAAGCCTTATCCTCTGATGTTTGTTGGCACTGTAATAAAGAAAAGTGGATCCTGACACACACACTCGGGGCTCATCCAGCAGTCAGACAGCTGTGGAAAGAGGCGGACATGAGAGTTAAAATGGAGCTTAACATCAGCGACCAAAACTCAGCAGACAATTATATCCAAAAATATGTACCTGCTCAGCTGGATTTAACTCCACCACAGACTTCGATCACTGCAACCTCAAGAATCACCCAGTACATGATTTTACAAAATGGAAGAGTAGGCTTATGCGCAGAACAGAGCAGTGGTGATCAGACCTGTCGGATTTAACAGCCAAAGAAAGAATAGCTTACTGCCAAAGAGATGAGTTATAAGATTTTGAAAGTATTTGGACCCATCAAAGTTCCCTGTTTGGAATGCCAGATCTCCATTTCATCTAATTCCCCCCCCACACACACACCTTTTCTTTCACCTCTGGTACCCTCCTTCCCTTTTCTCCCTATTTTTGAATGTCTTCTAGTTTTACTGTAACCCCCACCCTAATGTTATGGCTATGTGGTATTGTATTGTTTTGTATTAGTGGAGGTTTCATGAGCTGTAAAATTGCTTAATTCTATTGGCGATCCCATGCTGTGTATGGTATACATACAAGCTGTAAGTCATTTTCTTTTATGTACTTCTCATCTGTTTCTTTACAAAAATCAATAAAAAAATTTAATCTCAAAAACAAAACCAGAAAGTCTTACTGCAGGGGTGCATAGTGTGGTGTTGTGTTCGTAAGCTGCTGGACTCCCCCAGAAGAGTCAACACTCTAGTGTGATAGGGAGTTCTTTCATTGTTTTATGTACTGAATTATCATGATCTTGTCACCTACTAATAACTTCTGCTAAGGTGTAGTAGCTCAATATGATTATTAAATAACTTTACCTTCACCGCAAAGTTGTCACCCAAGATGAATAAGTAGGCTCTCCCTGCCTGTCAGAGCTGGAATAGGAGCTGCTGCTTTGGGGTACTCAGAAGACTCTGGTTACTAAATCTTAAAAACCACAGAGCCAGAGGCCATGCCCCTACCCTTCCCTTCATCATGCCCTCACCCCCCATGGCCCTGAACTATACAGAACATTGGTGTAGGCGATGCAGACTTCACTTTGATGCCTGCTTTATAGTCATCTGCCCTCTCTCACCCCATCCCCACTGAGAACAAAGGTGGTTCCACAGCATTAGAGACTTCTGTAGTCCCTGGAGAGGTTTCAGCCTATGATAATGGTTTTATAAAGCAGCAATTCTAGTTAGCCAATCGGGGCAGTTGAAACATCTCAAACTAACCTTCATTAATGTCATTTAGCCATTATGGAGTGATCCCCACCCCATAGAAATCTGCTTTACCTGGCAGGGGTGATAGGCAGAGATGATTGCAGCCAGAAGAGTTCTTCCAGGTGTGAGCAGACTGGGGCGATAGGGACACTGCAGAACAGGTGCCATGAGATTTCAGGCAATGATTAGGGAAAGCTGACTATGTTCCAGGAATCTGTTTCCTTTATTCCTAAGAGATATTGCTATAAAACCCTCTTGCTTAATTAATGTAATAGTTATCCTGTGAGCCAGGTGAACATTAGTCATGTGAATATCCAGAGATAGGAACAACTATTGTTTTCTGATTCAATCAATGGGATCCACATTGATCCCAGGCTATAAATGGCCTTTGAAGTGACAGACAGGGCAGATTTTCATTAAAGTGCCCCTTTTTGCGTGCACACATAAATGAGGGGCTTTTTTGCAGTTGCGCAATTTGCACAGGCTGTGCCCTTATTTATCTCATGATGGCCTTGCAAGAGCAATGCATGCCCTTGTGACCACAAGCATGATTATCGTAATTCCCTCTTAGCAGGGCTTACAGCAGGGCATCTCTGTCTCTTGCAGCTTGTTCAGAATTCAGCAGCATGTTTGCTCATTAACGGTTGGAGCAACTGTGATCATGTTACACCTCTCCTGTGCCCTTTACATTGCCTGCCTTTAAAGTGCCAGATAGACTTCGAGATGGCACTGCAGCAGTGGTGTAGTGGTAAGAAAAGACGTGGATACACTAATGTAAACAACTCCATATTCCCAAAATGAGAAATGTATAAATTCCCTTTAGCCTCAACTACACTTTCCATTGCTGGACTCTTAAAGCCTTCAAGGGAAGAAGGATGGCCTTGAGGTTAAAGCACTGGACTGGGACACAGAACATCTGGATTCAATTCATAGCTCTACCCCCAGTCTCTTGTGTGAATTTGGCTAAATTGCTTAAATTCTCCGTGTCTCAGTTCTTTGCTATAGAATGGATAGAAAAATACTTCCCTGCCTTATGGGGCATTGTCAGGATAAATACTTAGGTACCTAGCTGATCAGGGCTATAGGAGCACCTAGACAGACAGAAGGCCGCCAGGCAGGCCTGAATCCTCCTTCACTCTTGTCCTATCTGTGCATTTATCTCCTCCTGTGGTCCTCCCTCATCTTCATCCCTGGGATGTCTCTTTGCCCCTCCCCCAGTGCATCCTCTCTTTCCTTATCCCCTCCTGCTTGGGAGAAGCTGAAGCAGCTCCATTTTTTTTTAGAGTTAGTGAGTGAGGCTGTGGGCACCTGCCTTCTTCTCTTATCCTTCCTGACACCTCATCCTGCTTCAGACAGACCAGGAGGAGGAGCTGATAGAGCAAGGACTATAGTCACGTGCTTAGGAGCCGGAAAAGATGAAACTTTTACAGCCAACGGCAATTGCAAAAAACATACCTAGAGGCCAAGTGAAGGAATTACAGGTAAAACATTGCTCAGTCCATCTGCTTGGGATATGTCCTTGTTGTTCTCATGCCCCCTTGAGAACTCTCAATTCTTCTCTCTCTGGTTGATCCCATGCATATTATCGTCTCTGTCTACCTTCCCTCCCCATGCATTCCCTTTTTTGTCTATGGCATCTTTGTTTTTTTTATTGTATTAGGAGTGGTTTAACTAAGTTTCCATTGTATTTCAGTAATGTATTATTCTGTGCACTGCTCTATAGATGCTGGTGGTACAGCTTTATAAATAAACATTATTATACTTTATGGATACAAGCACAACTATCCAATTTGCATATGCAAAAGTGATCTTTGCACCTGCAAATGGGGCCATGAAAAATGTGTCTACTGGAGAATGCATAAATACCCATTTGACTAGGTCTTCTACAGACAATGGAAGAGGGGGGGCTTTAGTTGGGGAGAGATAGCTCAGTGGTTTGAGCATTGGCTTGCTAAACCCAGGGTTATGAGTTCAATCCTTGAAAAAGCCATTTAGGGATCTGGTGCAAAAATCTGTCTGGGGATTGGCCCTGCTTTGAGCAGAGGGTTGGACTAAATGACCTCCTGAGGTCCCTTCCAACTCTGATATTCTATGAATATGACTGATAACTTATGGAATACACAAGGATCTAGCTACATGGAATGGATTTGTGACAAGTGTAAAGAGCTTTAGAAAAATGATTAATTTTGTTACCAAATTTTATTCTTATTTGGAGTGGGGGGGTTGTTTTTAATTTGGTATGTTTATTTATGGTATCATTCACTAAAAATGCATCATTACCTTAGCAGCTGTCACACCACATGGTAGACCATGTGTGCTTTTTAAAAGAAAGCGTTGTGCTGTTCACAGAAGTCCACAACCAATATGCCATAGGAAGTTGTATGTGTGTTAAAATATTAGTAGTAAATGAAGATTATAAGCAGCAAAATATTGTATTTTTTACTAATAATTTTAACAACTTCTCATTCTGCCCTAACTTTTCTCCTTTACATTTTATTTAAAATGTGTTAAAAGAATAGGGGAATATTGACTGAAGCTGTGACATCAAAGCAAAGTATAACATCTGGTTTTTGATTTAGTCTAGTTGTGGCAAAACCAGACTCTTTTTACAAGATTCAAGGATTTCAAACACGTAGCAATATGATCAGGATGCAACATTTGTCAAATTTATATGAACGTTCAATAAATTCTTCACCAATAAACTTGTAGCAAGGAAACAAGCCATATAACACTATTTCCCTCAACCCCCCTTTTTAGGTTGCAACTGAGTTCAAAGAGCATCAGGGCTTAGAGCTCAAAAATATTTCACAGCTCCTGTGGTGGACAAAGTGAGCAGAGCCAATTGCAATAGAGGCTAAATAGGTTTGATTAGTTATATTGTAATATAGTCCTGAATACACAAAAAGAGCAAGTATTTTTGTTACCCCTGGAGCTTGTAATGAAATGCAGCAAGATAGAAAGATCCTGCACAGATTTGAAGAGAAACAGGATTGAGTTCATGGGTGCTAACACATTTTATTACATCCTAGGGAACATGCATTTTTGTCTATGTGTAATAATGCAGCAAGAAAAAAATGTACAGAAGCAGTGGGAAGGACATCAGCAATAACAGCGAAAGCAGTAATTTATAAGGTTGAGCTGAGGCCAGAATCTTGGAGTCCATCTACTTGATCTTATAATTTATCACACAGCATGACAAAAAACACCAGCGTGAATGAAAAAGCACTCCTGAGAAGGCTGATAAGTGATTGAATTGTAACGTATTATTTCTCATGCAGTGCACCTGTGCATTCCCCCACCCCTTTGAAAGTCTCCCAGCTCTGGCAGTGAACACTGCTGGTCGTGTTTAAAGTGCAGACAGAAGGGGCCACAAGAGATTGAAAATCACCAAGGTTCCACTTGCAGGGTTACCTCTGAATCCTTCCATTGTGCGGAAGCAGGGTTTGCTCTCCCACACTCTGTGCATCTTGGAGATTTATTTGCCTCCTTATCCACTGCAGCTCTCTGACTCCATCAATGCTACCCCATGCAGCTGCACAGACCGGACTTCCCCAGAGGTAGTGGTCTCTTGAGCCTCCCCCTTAACTTCTGAGCCCATGCCCCATGAGGAAGCTCTGACAGACAAATGTAAGCCACAATGGCTGAAAACAGGCACTATGACCCAGATCCCCAAAAGGAATTTAGAGACCTAACTCCCATTGATTTCCATGGGAGTTAGAAGCCTAAGTACCTTTAAAGATCTGGGCTAATGCCTCAAGGGACATTGCAGGGAAAGGCATTCACTAGCACCCTGGCTACCTCACTGGCAAAGCTTTTGGTTGAACTCCCTTTGACAGAACCTCAGCTGCTGTAACTTGGAGGTGTTTCATGGACTGCAAGAAATAGATCTGAGCCATGTTAGGACTTTTTTGTTCATTCCTGCTGCTTCTTGAAAACAGGATTATTTGTGGGCAGTGTGGCCTTCTGGCTAACCTGCTGGACTAGAGTTCAGCAGTCCTGGGTTCTAGACCTAGTTCTGGCTTGCTTGATAATCTTAGGCAAATCCTTCACATTTCAGTTTCTCCATCTGTAAAATGGGTTTAATGATACTAACCTGCTTGCCACTCTTGTGGCAGGTCCTCCACAAGTGCTGGCCTGAAGCCTAACAGAAGGACACAGGGCATGGCAGTTAACTCAGGATACTAGGTTAGAGATTGCATTTTCCATCTTCTCAATTCACTTGCTTAGAAAAAATAGGTTTGACATTGAACGGTAGTTTGTTGCCTTTAGCATCAATTAAGTATTTGTTGAATTATTACATGTCTTGGGATGGGTGGCAGATTCCCCAGAAGGAAGTGTAAGTACTGTTAGTGGAAGTCTCAGGGGTTCTCTGTTCTTATTATCCAGGAAGAGCAGAGGTCACAATCACAGGTGATGAACCCAATTGCCATCAATAGTTCAATGGCTGTGTGTGATTGGGCCAAATTCTTAGAAGGAGGTTGCTGGATATCATGACTGCAGTGCACGGAATAGAAACAAACCTCTCACCAAATAAACCGTTGCTTTCTACAGACATTGACTCATTCTTAGCTACCTCAAGCAAATCACTTCTGTGCAAAGCATGCACAGGTACAGCAAACTTCTTGCAAATCCTACCACAAGGCTGCTTTTTCCCTGTAGGAGCTTCTCTAAACAACAGTTCATCTTTCATAAAATTTCTGCCCTCACCCTCTTCAGCTGCTCTAATGAAATATTTTCCTGAGCAGCAACAGACTTTTTGTGTTTCAGTTAAGTCCAGGGACAACAGATAAATCCTCAACCAGCATAAGCTGAGAGTCCCCTTCTTTCTGCTCACACTTTTCTCAATCGACAACTGCCTGGAGATAATTTCTCCCTCAGCAGGCAAGCTGCTATTCTCCATAAACAGGTCTCTTTCTTACCACAGCATACATGGCTGACTACAGACCAATGCTTAGAGATTGGGATAGCTTCCTTACCAGGCAAATCATCACTCTAAAAAAGACGCAGGTTTAGGAACATATCCTTCCTGGTCACCGTTCTCTATGCTGGTAAAACATGCTTTCCCTGTGATCTGGTTATGATATCAACCTGATTAAACACAGTCACCATATCATAACCAATTAACACGCCAGCAGGCAATAATTTCTTTACCCCCAACTATCATAACACCATCAAATTTTTCCACTTAAGGTGGATTTTATCCAAAGGCACATTCACAAAATACTCAGAGGACTACAATATTCACACACTTGTCTGGCAAATAGTCTTCCAGTCTGACAATACTTGCTTTAACTAGAGTGATGTCAGAAGTGGTGTCATGCCATGCTAAAGTGGTGTTATGCCATGTCATGTCTGAGATTACAGCAACAGCATTTGCACACAAGCTGGCAACATTGGTTCCTATGTCATATAAGTATTAATAATTTCTGCAGCCCTCAAAACCAAATCAAGTTCTCTATCCCAGATTGCTGCTTTAATATCTTCAGGAGCTATTTTAACAATTGCTCCAAAGTAATTAAGTCTAGAAGTTTATCAACCTTCCCATAACCTTTTGCTCATACAGCTCACTTTTTGAATAACCCATCTATTTATGAGCACATCCCACATAAGTGAAATCATTAGCCCTCTTCAGGGGAGGAGGGAACACTCAGTGGTTTGAACACTGGCCTGCTAAACCCAGGGTTGTGAGTTCAATCCTTGAGGGGGGCCACCATTTAGGGATCTGGTGCAAAAGAAATCTGTCAGGGTTGGTACTTGGTCCTGCTAGCAAAGGTAGAGGACTGGACTCCATAACATTTCAAGGTCTCTTCCAGCTCTATGAGATAGGTATATCTCCATATATAATTTCTAAATTTAAATCTATAAGATCCAGGAATGATCTTGAAATGGCTCAATACAGCATCTTTAAACATCACATAATCCAAAGCCTCCTCACCCCCCAAGTAAATACCTCTCTAACTTTTCCAGCCAATCTGGTTAGTAGGACAGGCATTCACTGGTCATTTGGAACCCTATGAAGATTACACAGATGTTCAAAGGTAGACAAATTCTTCCACATCTTCAGTATCTTTATAAATGAGACATTCTCTCCCAATTTTTGCTATTGCGTAGAGGAGATAGAATTTCTGGCTGTGGCAGATTCTTTTGCTCTTTCAGGACTTGGAGCTGAAGTCTGGCAGCTTTTTCTTCAGCTGTGGCAGCTTCTTTCTGTCGCTGGTGGGCTTCCTTCTCAGCCTACAGCTGTTCCATTTGTCTCTTGTGAGCCTCCTTTTTGAGTTCAGCCTCAGCTAGAAATCTCTGGTAGGCTCTCTCTTCTGCCTCCTCTGCCTCCTTTTTCTCCCTCATTCAGAGTTCTGCCCGTTTTTCTTCATGCTCAAGACACTGCTTGTCTTTCAGTGTTTGCATTCTGATTGCTTCTACTGTAGCTGCATCTGGGGCAGGTGAAGGCAGAGACCCTGTATTCTGGTAATTGTCCATGAGCATCTCTCTCATTTTCTGATCTGAAATGTCCCCTTTAAGGGCTATTTTTCTTTCTTTACATAATTGTTTAATCTTCTTTGTGACACAATCCACATATGACTGTGATTCACCCACTCTTTAGCCACCAAAACTCTCAATATCAAATTTCAAATTTAATTAGCATGGGGTTCAACTCTAAAACCCAGTTGACCTGTGGTAATGTGTATCTTACTGACTATGCCAAATGTGACTGGGTGCCTGGGATGGGCCACACTGAAAATGCCACACTCAGGGCAGACTGCAAGAAACAGAGCAGACAATCCCCCAAAACTGGTGGTTTATTCCATAATTAGATTCACCAAGCCAGTAACAAAAGAGCTTCTGCAGTGCCGCACTGGTTAACCAGAAGCCAAACACGGTCCCCTTTATGCATTCCAGCCCTTGGCTCCCATCCAGGCAACCCAATTTAATATAGTGAGCGGTTATTGAAAACCCATTTTGCCATATGTGAAATTCTTTCTAATCCAAAAGGATCAGAAATTTACCCTAAAGTCAATAGGTATCTCAAATCTTACCCATCAGCCAATCCTTAGTAAACGAACTAAAGATTTATTAACAAAATAAAAGGAGTCATAAATGGTTAATAGAGGGTATACATACAAATGATCACTAAGTCCTTATATCAGGTTTGTATCAGTGATGGAATTGTCTGTAGGCTTGTAAAATATCTCTGGTAACTTCCAAAAGATGCTCTTTTTAGTTGTAAATCCACAGTCCAGTGAATTAGAGCAAGAAAGAGGCAACCTGGAGATGTCTTAGGTGTCTTTTTTATATCCTCTGCCATGTGCATGGAACTTTACTGTCCGAAATAAAGCCCATGGTCCTGGCACATGGGAAGTTACTGGCCCAAGATGGAGTCTAGAGTCACATGATCATATCACATACCCTACATGGTTTGCTGAATCACAGAGGGTGGCCATTGGCTCTTCACTGTCTGAGGCATCCACAGGATGAGCTATCTGGATGGGATGAGTTTCTTCAATGGCCCACTGTGAAAGTGGAGTGTCCTTGCTATGCCGCCAACATGTAGCTGTCTAGCCCTAATGTAAATTCTATTGGGGGCGGGTGGGGAGAGGTGACCCAGGAATACAACACACATTTAAGTACACAACCAATATTCATAACTTCAGATATAAATATGATACATGTACATAACCAAGATAATTATACTTAGCAAATCTTAACTTTTCCATTGACACCTTACATGGCATACTTTGTACAAGATTTGTTGCAATTGTATAACAGTGGTAGCAACAATGATACAAATGCTCATCTTTAATGATACAGCATCACACACACACACACACACACACACACACACACAAAACTATCATTCCAATTCAGTCAAACTACACTAGACAACTTGATTGGCAGCACCATTTTTGTTTTAAGGGAAAATATCCTAGAGTGTCAAGTTCAGATTTAATGTGCATTCAGGAATCATCAGTCAAATCTTTTCTGGACTTATATAGGAATGACATTGTGAGGAGAGGGAATTAGCACTGTTTTAGAGCTGTAAATCTCTCCCAATTTTACAGGGTGTTCCTTTGACAGAAACCCTGATACACATGATGAGAGACAGAAAGCAGGATCAAAATGACAGGCTATTGTAAACTAACTGTCAGGAAATGTCTATGGAAGTAGCATTTCCCACCATAATATTCAGTTAGTGGTTGAAAAGCTTAACATCTTTCTAAACAACCTAGTTAACTATCCACAAGAGAGGACCTTCCCCTGTCCATGGCAAATTAGATATAAGCAAATTAATTATTGGTGGTTCACAGTTACTGATGCTAAAAGAGTCAATGTCAGAGTGTTTAGGATGGTAAATTTCCATGGATAGAGAGGCCATATCTTGAACTTGCAGTTTTTACATTATTTGGAAGAGACGCTGGTCTCCTATGCACATGCACTTCTTCTATGCCACAGGATCAACTTCTTTGTTCCTGACCTATTGGGGCCAAATTCTGTGTGTGCAGGGGGTAACAGGTAACTCCTGTTAAGTGACACCTCCAAGGTCAAAATTGAGTGTCTAGATGGGTGAATCAGAGTTTAAGACCAGAATGGACTATCAGATCATCTAGTCTGTCACAGGCCACCATCATCATCTAGCCACCTGCATATTAAACCCAACAACTAAAATTAAACCAAAGTATTAGAGAAGAGGAAAAGGAAGACGGCAAGAATGTTAGGAGTAATCTACCTTTCAGTTACCATTGCCATTGAGATAGCATTACCTGCTGCTTTGAATGTCAGAATGAGAGACTGTATGGTAGTAAACTCTCCTTTCTCTTAGCTTTTGAGCTCTTGCAGTTTATTTCTCAGTGTGGTGCTGTTCTACACCATTGACATTCTTTCTGAGATGGATTTGAAAACTTCTTCTTTTTTAATAGAAAGTAGGAATTTTTAATTTGGAAATAAAATGAAAAAGTTTTAATCTACAGCCATGCCAAAAAAAGTAAACAAAAAAGAACAATTTTTAATTAAGTCCAGAGGGTAGCAGCTTGGTTTATTGGTATATATTTTCATTTTATTTCTCATTCACATCTCTAGCTCCTAGCTGCACAGTGGCTTGTAGCTAGTACAGTACTGCACTGATTTACAATTCCTTTTCTGACTTTTAAAAGAGTATTAAGGCTCACATTTATTCATTTAAACAGGAAGAAAAACTCTTAAGGCCTGTTCCTACTGCCATTGACATCCATGAGAAATTTGCTACTGATTTCAATGGGATCAAAACCATTACATAATGTATAGTTAATTATATTAGAGTTCTTTATAACATGATTTAAATTTTAAATAGCTATTTTACTTACAGTGAGGGGACTGAAACAATCCGCTCTAAGACCCCTTCCCCTTGATATTATATGCCCAGTGATAGAAGGCCATCTGCATTGCAATAGAAAGAATCCACAGCAGTAAGTTAGGGGGTCAATTATAGTTTTACACTTGAAGTTATCTACTTTTGATGTGTTTATGTTAAGACCTTGATGTTATTTCAGTAATTTTTTGTTTCATTTCATTTGCTTTTTCTAATGGCCATTGACTTTTGCCATTGTAACAATCTATGTCAAGCTCAGGGACCAGTCAACACTGGCACACAAATGTGCTGTAAAAGCTCTTGGAGTTCTTTATTTTCAGTTTTCTGATGAAGAATCACTTTCAAATATGATTTTGAAACCAATCCATACATTGGAGGAGAAATCCAAATCACTGAGCCCGGAAAGGGTTACAGTCATGCAAGCCCTGAAACTGAAAGTTTCCAATGGCCTTGTGGCGGCAGTACAAAATACATACTTTGTGTATTCCTCTTCAGTGTGAGACTTTGGCATTTCGATGGAGGAAGTGAGAGGAGGGCCCAAAACAGGCAATGGTAAACTTGTGAGAGTCAGAGCAATATCCCAGCTGAAAATAAGAGTGTCTGACAATGAGACATGCACACATCAGTTCTTAAATGTACCAGTACAGAACTGCTATTATGGTTAACAATAATCTAGAATACATAAGCTGCCTGCTTCTTCACTGCTAGAAGATGAAGTACTGCCAGATAATATTAAAGCTTTGCACCTCAGTTATAACTTTCATTCCAGCTCCTCAATGCTCTTTACAAACATTAATTAATTCCATCTCAGTGTGTCCCTCTGAGATATAAAAATACCTGTTTAAGATGGATACACTGTGCCAGAGAAAGGAAAGTGTGCCAACATCACACAGTGAATCAGTGACAGTCTCTCAAACTGAACCTCAGAATTGTGACTCTTAGTTTCCTCTAATCATTATACTACACTCCTGTTATAGCATGAGCGATAGTCAGTATGGCTCCATTTCATGGTGGTTTCTGAAACTAAGAATATGGCATACTTTTAATGCAACTTATATCCATTAGTTAAACTGTCATTGTAGAATTAATTCAGAGTCACAGACTCTAAGGCCAGAAGGGGCCACCACATCATCTAGTCTGACCTCCTGTATGTCATAGGCCACCAACACCATAACCAAAATTAGACCAAAGTATCACAGCCCACGGGAGACTAGACTATTATGTGCCATAGGCAGAGAACAGGAGGGACCAAGAACCCTCTTTTTCTATTGCAACCAGCAGAGCTGGTAGAATAACTGGCACTTTGAAAGATAAATGTGTTTATCTAGTGGGAAAGATGTTGCTTCAGGGGCATTGGGTCCTGTTTGTGAATTGTTTTACAAAGATTGTACCTGGCAGGCACTCAGAGAAATAGATGGACATAAAAGCTTCCAAATAATGTGTATTGTCTGTTCAAAATGAGAGGCTACAAGCCAGAGTAAAGGAATCATGTGAACACAAGTATCAAACAGGACTGTAGCTCAGTGCACTGCTCCTTGTGAAAGGCCAAAACACCAGAGGTTTAAGTTCAGCTGCTTTTAAGAAAAGAGACGTCCTAGTTTTGTTTCTCTCCCAGTAGTTTAAGTACAGTTTGCTGTAGGGAAAAGCTATGGCTGGACTAGAAATGGCATGGAATATTGTGGAGACTCAGATTTGACATTCCTGCCAGTTATATTAACCAGCAAGAGACCATGCTGAACCCATAACCACTATGCTTTTGCACTCCCTTCCACCTCAGATCACATCACTGTAGATCTCAGTATTTGTTCTTGATTTATTGTGTCTCATTCTCTGAATGCCCAAGATGACCCATCTGGCTTCAGAACTGGTTTCAAAATACATTTTTGTATGTATGTGATCATGTAATTAAAGGCTACATCAGAATGCACATGCACAATGAGGCCAATTTATGGTAGTGTAATCAACCTTAATTCTGGCATTTCCTAACTTTTGAGTGCTTGATTTTGCAATCCTAATTGTGTGTGTGTGTGTGTGTGTGTGTGCGCGCACGTGTGTGCGAGAGAGCGAGAGAGAGAGAGAGAGAATGAAACAGAAATATCATCATGTAGACACCTATATGGGTCACCAGCTGAGTTGGAATCTTTAGATCCACTACACAGAGTGCATGATAGCACCAGAAGATGGTCCACGCAGAGGATGACAAGCATTAGAGGCAGATGGGACATTTTGCCAGTGGGTTTCCCAGATATTTGCTGACAGAAGAGGAATGGTGAGACTCAGGAAAACTGGAAAGGAGGCTATCTAATAGGCATAGACTCTTCTGCCCTATTCCCCACAACCTGTCTCTGTCTGAGTCCTGTCTTCTTCCCACCCATCTCTTTGTTCCAATCCCATTCTCTGCTCCTCAGGCTTTTCATCCCAGTCCTAGTCTCGAGACTCCCCATCCCAGTCTTCTCACCCAGCCAGTCCCAGTCCCCTCCCCACTCCAACAGCTCATCATCTGATGTCTTTACACCCTATCCTGACCTCCAGTTACCTCCCACCGCCCATGTTCCTTGTCCACACTAGCTCCCAGTCCCAATTTCCCTCTCCAGGATCCTTGTCCATTCTCAGTGTTCCTGGCCACTCCCCCCAGCTTTGTCCCAGATTCCCAGTGGTCTTTTCTCAGCCAGTCACAGCTCTTCCCACCCGCAGCATCCTTGGCCTTTTCATCAGATCTCTCCCACTTCCTTCTTTCCCCCATCATACTGGTTCTCAGTCTCCCCTGGCTCCTCACCTGAGCTGTCTCCCACTTCCAGTAACTGTCTCCCAGTCCCTCCCTGCCATTTCTCTCCCCAGCCTCCTTGGCCAGCCAGTCCAGATTCCCTCTGCCAGCTCCCAGGCCTTGTTTCCTTCTCCCTCCACCAGCCCTAAGTCCCAGTTCAACACCACCTGCCTCCCTCTCCACCTCCAGTCCCCTTGTCCTAATCTACTCACCCAGCCCACACCCGTGGCACATCCAGCTCCTGTCCCCTCTACATTTGAAGCAAGCAGCTTCCTCCTCCACTTTGCCTTGGGGAGAGGGGCGCCATTCAAAGTACAGAAGAGACAGTCTCCTTGCTCTCAGTTCAAGTGAACAGACCCAGCACAGCTCACAGCAGTCCAGAGCTGCAATTGCAGGGAAAGTTCTGCCATGTTCATACTCAGTGTGGAATTTGTGGGGTATTTAACTGATGAGATAACAGAAAGCTGAAATTTTCCAAAGAAGTTAAGCCTAAGGCAGAAACCCAGCATGGAAAATTTCAGACCAAAGAGTTATTGGTTGGAACATTATAAGAAACTGAAAAATAAGGTCTTACAATGGGAAGTGTCAGGCAACTCTGATGTTAGGCAGTGACACCAGCTGCATCTATAATCTAGTATCTCTGCACATGTACCAAGGATAAGATATGACCAAAGAATGACATGACAGACTGTAAATATTTAAAGCATCTAACTAACAAGAAGGGAAAGGAATTATTTAGGATGGTACCAACATGTCTCCCCAGAAGTAAAGACGAAAATTCTAGTGGAGTATCAGAAAAATCTTCCCAGCTATGAGAACTATTAAATTGTGCAAGAGTGTCCAAGGGAAGTGGCAGAAGCTTCATCAGTTAGCACATTGAAAACTAGTCTAGAAAAAACACTAGAAAAAGTCCTGTATGGAAAAATCCTACATGGCAGGGAAATGACACAATGGCCCAATACTTCTTTCCCAGTTCTAGGATTCGATCTGTGGTTCTATTGCCACCAGACAAAAGAAACTAGATAAAGTAGGGTTCATCTGTTTTGAACACTAAAATAGTCTCAGAGCTGTGCACATGCATAAATAATCACACGGCATGTAATCTTCATCAGCAAATCAGAATCAGTCTTATGGCTTAGCTATGCTGTAAATATGTAATTAGTGGGAGAAAGTGCACAAAACACTGGGCAGTGGTAAAGCACAATTCATTTCCACTAGTGAGGGAATGGCCCATAATAACTCACAAGAGACAGAGTACGATATGAAGGTCACTCACTTATGCATGGAAATAAATTATATTATACCATCAACTAAGTTTCTTCAGCCAGTCATAAAGCAGAATACTGCTAAGTAATTTACTCGCAAATGATGGTTATAAAACGCTCACACTCTAACAAATCACATTATACCACACCACCCAAACCACTGAGTCAGACCCACAGGTGATTAATGTTAAAAACGATCTGACCCACAGACTTTAGCAGCTCTTAACTAACCAGCTTTACACATGGTCCCACCCATTTTCTGTTAATGTCACAGCCCCACAGACTGTTATTGCTAATTTTAAGCCCCTTTCTTGTATACCTCATTGCAAATCACAAGAAAACTCATATTAAAAGAAAGGCAAACATTACCAACGATTGACTATAGCAACAGATTGCATTTTAAATATACTGCTGAGAAGTGATCTGGTTACTTCTAAGGCAAAAGAATAATGCTGATTAATTTGTCACTTTTCTTGGCAATCTCATCATTCCTGTTGGGAACATGAACAGTGATGTCCCGGTGAGACATCAAATTATCACAGTCCCAATCTGCAGTCAACATGCAAGAAGGAATATTAAACTAGGGCCTGATTCTGCAACCCTGATAAATTTAAATTAATTTAAACCATGGAGTCCACCAGTGGCAGTCAGTACTAAGCACAATACTTCAAGAAAAGTGAAGTTAGGTGTTAATCTTGAAAAAATTCTCAACATTTTTTTATCTAACCCAAATTCCCAGCCTAAAGAGGGTTTCTCCCCACCCGCCCCCCGGATAATACGCTAGTTGGGGCAGTACTCTTCATGAAAGAGTAATAACCAGGGGCCAATATACTCCCTGCCCATACACAAAATGATACCTTTGGAAAAATCCTTTAGCTCTCTGCATACTAATCCAACAACCGTCACTGTGGAATCTGAGCATCCCCTTCACAAATGTTTTACTCCTCTCCGCATCTGAGTTTATTGTCTACACCGTAATCACGGGCTGTGACTGGAGATACATCTGTGGTGGCTTTAATCTAGCTAGCTTGGGTATCGAAGCTATGAAGCTGTCCAAGTAATTATCCAAGTTGGAGCCCGTGCTGCCAATGTTTCACTGCTCTGGTACTCGAGCTAGCTAAATTGAAGCTAGCTCGGATAGGTCTACACAAGCTGCACTCACACCTGATGATTGCAATGTAGACATACCCTGATATGCAGTCCTTGCACCCATATTAGCAACTTTGTGGTGCTTTGCAAGACAACTGGAATATGTACATTTATATTAAAGGTTCCAGAAGAAACTTCCTTTGTGGGTTCTCTCCCTGTGAGTGGAGGGAACTTCTTCCCCATAAAATGCTTTCTTTGGTTGTGAGGTTCAATTATAACTGAATTTTTTTCTGAGGAAAATGAGCCCAACCACATGTTGAAATAATTTCTGCTACAATAAAGAGCAAACATTTATTATTCTGAGAAGCAATGCGTTGATATATAGGAGAATGTAAAGCTTTGTCATCTTTAACATGTAAATATATGAGAGAGTGTCATACATATACCATATATATTCTTAAATAGAATATGATGCTAAGCAAAATGAACAAGTGTGAAAATAACAGGGCAGAGACTAGAGCAAGGTTACATGAGGGGAGGAGAGGAGGAAGCTGTCTACAGAATAATAGGTTTTAAATTGGAGGTCTCTACTTAAAACCCACAGGAAATAAAAAACGGTCAAAAAGCAGAAAATTGCACAACTGTTATATTACTTAAAAAGACAATGTCATTTCTCTTTCAGAAATTGCTGCATTTTTTTTTGGAAGATGCCTTTGACAATAGATGTCATCACTTAGGGTCCATTGCTCAGTAAAAGAGTGGTCAAGGATCCAGAATTTTATGCATCTGAAAATGTTTCCGTGAGTGTTCTGTGAAATGACACAATTTCATGAAGTTGGAGTCTATCTGAATTGGTAACAACTAACATTCAACTTAGAAATACAAGTTGAAACAATAAAATGCCCTTCAGGATTGATTTTCCAGGTTTTAATTTTAAAAAATTATTCAAGAACAAATCACGTAATTCCCTTATTCCTGTTTTATATTTATATCTATCTCTAGATAGATAGTCCTAATATCTATCTATCAATTAATCACAGTTAACTCACGCAATTAACTCAAAAAATTAATCGTGATTAATCGCACTTAAACAATACAATACCGAATGAAATTTATTAAATATTTTTGGATGTTTTTCTACATTTTCAATATTGATTTCAATTACAACACAGACTACAAAGTGCACAATGTTCACTTTATATTATTATTTTTTATTACAAATATATGCACTGTAAAAATGATAAAAGAAATAGTATTTTTCAATTCACTTCATACAAGTGCTATCTCTTTATCATGAAAGTGTAACTTACAAATGTAGATTTTTTTGGTTACATAACTGCACTCAAAAACAAAACAGTGTAAAAATTTAGAGCTTATGAGTCCACTCAGTCCTACTTCTTATTCTGCCAATCACTAAGACAAACATGTTTGTTTACATCGACAGGAGATACTGCTGCCTGCTTCTTATTTACGATGTCACCTGAAAGTGAGAACAGGCATTTGCATGGCACTTTTGTAGCCGGCGTAGCAAGATATTTACATGCCAGATATGCTAAACATTCATATGCCCCTTCATGTTTTGACCACCATTCCAGAGGATATGCTTCCATGCTGCTGATGCTCATTAAAAAAATAATGCATGGATTAAATTTGTGATTGTACTCTTTGGGGGGAGAATTGTATGTCTCCTGCTCTGTTTTACCTGCATTCTGCATAAATTTTATATTATAGCAGTCTTGGATGATGACCCAGCACATGTTCGTTTTAAGACCACTTTCACATCAGATTTGACAAAACTCAAAGAAGGTTCCAATGTGAGATTTCTAAAAATAGCTACAGCACTCGACCCAAGGTTTAAGAATCTGAAGTGCCGTCCAATATCTGAGAGGGATGAGGTGTGGAGCATGCTTTTAGAAGTCTTAAAAGAGCAACATTCTGATGGAGAAACTACAGAACCCAAACCACCAAAAAAGAAAATCAACCTTCTATTGGTGGCATCTGACTCAGATGATGAAAATGAACAGGTGTCAGTCCGCGCTGCTTTGGATCGTTATCAAGTAGAACCCATCAACAGCATGGATGCATGTCCTCTGGAATGGTCGATCTCCTGCAAATTGTAACTAACCTTGTTTGTCTGAGCGATTGGCTGACCAAGAAGTAGGACGGAGTGGACTTGTAGGCTCTGAAGTTTTACATTGTTTTATTTTTGAGTGCAGATTTTTTTGTACATAATTTTGTACATAATTTGTAAGTTCAACTTTCATGATACAGGGATTGCACTACAGTACTTGTATGAGGTGAATTGAAAAACTTTTTTTGTTTTTTACAGTGCAAATATTTGTAATAAAAAATAAAGTGAGCATTGTACATTTTGTATTCTGTTGTAACTGAAATTAGTATATTTGAAAATATAGTAAGCATCCAAAAATATTTAAAATAAATAGTATTCTATTGTTGTTTAACAGCATGATTAATCACGATTAATGTTTTAATTGTGCGATTAATTTTTTTTAATTTAACAGCCTTAATTTTATATACAAAATAAAATGGCTTAAAATATACAGGACTTTATTCTCTATGTCACTAACACCAGTATGGAGTGAATGTAAAACACTACCGTAGTGATTTCCAATAGTGTAAGTGGCTGTAAGTTGCCGGTCAGTGTCAGGCCGAAGTATCTGATTTATCTCACTTCATGCTTACACTTGCGTAACTCCATTGACTGTAGTGGAGTTACTCCCGATTTACAGTGGTGTAAGTGAGCAGGATCAGATATGTGAACTCCAGAATCAAACATTCTTAGGTTATAAATGTAGGTCCCTACCCTGCATATTTAACTTTGTTCACATGAGCTGTCACAATGACTTTAATGAAACTGTTCACAAGGGCAAAGTTAAGCACATGCACACATGTTTTCAGGATCAGAATTATATCCTCTGATGTATACAAGGATTAGAGCATAGACAGCTGTAGATTAGAGAGGCAAGTTCTGCCAACCAGGCCCTTATTGGCTTACATGATGCTTGCTTAATTTACTTCTATAGTTTGCCTAGATCCTTTGTGCTGGATTTGTCCTATTGTTTTAATCAAGTGCACCAAAAAGACTGCAGAGCTGTCATCACTGAGCATTCTGATTTGGTTGTTTCAAAAATATTTATTTAGAACCAGCACAGGGGAACCTCAATGGTCATATGTTGGAAGAGTCTCTGGCAAGGGGTCATGCTAGTTAGAAAGAGAAAAGATTAGTCAGTCATACAGTCCATCTTTCTTGCTAGAAAACATCCCTGGGATTCCAAATTACCTGGGGAGAAAGACTGATGGACCAGATAAAGTAATCTTATTTTTTCCTCTCAGTAAGATTTATTACATCCTGGCTGAAAGAATGAGCAAAGTAGAAATCCGTGGCTAGGAGGGCAAGGACGGATGCCGGATATCCCAATTAAAATCTAAGTAACACATATCAGGTACTGAGAGAGTGAAATGCACACCGATTCTCCGCTTCATTACATCACTGGTTTCAACACAATTACACTACTGTTAAAGAATGGGGAATCAGACTATACACACATACCATATAGGTAGCACTGAACTGAGATATTTGACCATCTCACCTGTATTCTAATGGAGCACTTCTAACATTCCAAACCACAACAATGGTTTGTGTCTTTCTCCTCAAAGTAGAATTTCCCTGGAAATCAGAAAGGTCTCAGATGTAGAGTATTTAGTCCTGGGTGCTATTATTTATACAAAAACAGTTTTAGTTCATTGTTAGAAGATTCCAAAAGGTATTTAGCATTTTTCTTTCTTTCTGTAAGGCCTGTACTGAGGCTGTCTAGTTGAGGGATTTGAAAAATAGTATGAATATATTATATATTTAATAAATTATTAAACTTTTAAAATTTCCTTTTAAAAATGTAATAGTACGTGCAATAGGAAAAGAGCCTGAGACATAAGCCCTTGTATTAAAGGCCTGGTATGAGGCAGGACCTGCTTACAGAAGCTGGCAAGAACAAGGCTGACATTGCAGAAATACACATTTTTAAGGAGTGCTAAGCACAGAGTACTTATGCAAACACATTTTGATATTAATTGGTACCAGAACGTTTTTATATTAACGATAGTACAAAAACATTCCCCACGGATAACAGGAACACACCGACCCCTTTCGAAAGATAAGATCAGGATGACAGTATGTAACAGAGATGTTTTAATTGAACCAACATATACAAGGTGATGGGTGACAACTAGCCACATCAGGCAGGAGTAACTAACCATGTCAGAGGCAGTACGTAACTTGTTTGTATTAGAGTATTTTTGTTCAGCCGAGGGGGAAATGGAAAGTCCCGCTGTTCACTGAGCTGTGTCCATTCTCACGGGCACACGTCTTAGTATCCTCATAGAGTCTGCCAGGTGCTATTACCATTCCTTGTCAACAATAAACCTGGTCTGGTGCCTTTGTGCCTTAATGGATCTTGTGGTCATTGTGTGGTTCGCTCAACATCTGCTGTGCCAGCTGTCTGCGCAGAGCTGGAGCAGCATACAGGAAGAACACACACACACACACACACACACCTAACCATAGAACGTAGCATACCGTAGTACACTATGGAATGGCCTGGCAGAAATACTTTAATACTTGTTTACACTTCCTCACTCTAGGCTTTGTCATTTCTGAGTGCGTGCTCGCACACAGCTGCTCTGTCTATACACTAGTAGAATGGGCCAAATATTCAAAAAAGAGTTTGTCTTCCATTTAGGCACCTAAATTAAGCCTCCAGATTTTCAAACGTGCTCAAGAAAACAATGGTTGCTGCTGACTGCCGAGAACTTTGACTATCTGGCCCAGTGGTTCGAACTGGGGATTGGGACTGGAACCATGCTGCTGAGAACAGAACAAATGGAAAACAGCGTTTCGTACACACACCATTTTAAAATAAGCTGCATGCACTTTGGTGCAGTATTTGTGTTAGATACACTTGAAGTAGCATTGAAGCAGACGCAAGAAAAGTGATTTCATTAAGATGTAGCACTGACAGCTTATTTAGTTATTAGCAAAACAGCAGTACTCACCAGGTAAGTTTTTTCCAACCTCTCACAGCCAGTCAACATGTGCCAGCTGTGAAAGAGCATGGTTCAGCTTTACTGTGCACAAGTATTTGTGCATTCTCTATTATGAAATAATAATTAATAATTCAATGCTGTAGCTTTTCAATAGACTACAAAGTCTCCTTTATACTGGGCTAAGTGATAATTGTCATGAAAGCAATTCAAGGTTAGCATTAACTTTGTGTTTCCTTTTATTTCAGTAAGTTATTCACTTGTGTGTTTAGCATGAGTAGGCCAAGTGCCATGTGCTTCAAGCTGTGTCCCATAAATATTTAAAAATACTAAATAAAGGGATTTTCTAACCTGAAGACAATACAACAGAAATGAAACAATTGCTAAGTGACCATTGAGCTTTTTCATGAATCCCATTTATTTTATTAAACCTGCACAAGCCAGGGTAGCCAATTACAGTGCACTAAAATGTACTGTCAACTGACTGGGAAATGCTATTATATTTTCAGCTTTTGTGTAGTTCAGCGAAAATTAGACTTAATTGTGTATTTTGAATGCAATAGCTTATTACTATAAAGTTAATCATACCATTACTTTTTATTACGGCTCAGTCTATGGAAGTTAGTAGGGACACTAACAGTAAGGGATAAATTAAGTTAGCCTTAGATGCTGCATGTGACTGTGGGAGGCCAGGCCAGGCTTAATTCAACCTTATGAAGTCTTCTTGAATTGTGTCACTTGTAGAATTTGCACTTGACTTTTGGAAACATTAAATGTCCTTGCCACTGTGAACTAATTAAAAAACCTAGCCCTCCGTTGCAGAGCTAATTTTGTTCGGGTTGACTGCATGATCGAGTCTGACTCTAGATGCTCATCTAATGTATACTGTGACCAACTATTTCGGTTGGATTAAGGTAATTACCTAGCTCAACACTTTTCTGATACATTTTACAGTAATGGAATCTAGAGCTTTTATATGCTTCTAAATCCGCACTTTAAAGAATTTTAAGTGTAAAAGCTGCGGTTTAGGCTAGCATAATCCAAAGTCTACATAACAAATAGTCTATGGGGCAGCTGAGTTTAAGCTTACTGAACATAACTAAGATTCCCCAAGTTTCTGACCTACTGAACTGAACTAAATATTATGTGAAGTGGCTTACTTTCATGGATGTACCAAAGATCCCTATCATCAGAAAGCTCGGTATTGGCAATGTGCTTCAGATGGTAAGGCAGAGTCACCTTACTGAGATTCATTATTCAAAACAGACTGGGAAGCTGTCTACAGTGTCACTGCAACTTTCATCATCATTCCATACTCTGCATCAGGAGATTCCTTACCAAGTGTGTGGAATAGCAGGCAAATCTGAGACTTATCAGCTGGCTGGGAAATGAACAACGGACATGTGAGCAATCTGACTGCAGTCATATTAACACACGCAAGATAATGGCATCACCACATTAAATAATTAAATCGCCCAGGCTTGGTCCTCAGACAGGGTACTAACAGCGACTAGAACACCCAAACCCACCTGAACGACAGATACTCGCTGATATACAGTGAGTAACATGTAAGAATACCACGTTTTTTCCCAGCCAATCCCTCCCCGTTTGGGGGATTTGAGAGAGCGATAATGTCCTTTTCCCCGGGCTGAAGGCCAGATTTCATACAAGAAGTGCACAGAGCTATTAGACCCACACATCAGTCCAAGCAGCTGCATCCACCGCATCACTACAATAGGTTATGATCAGACAGGCCCTTGGGGTCACTGGCTTCTGACCTGTCCTACAACCCATGAAGCTGAGGAGGCATGACTGCAGTCATAAAACAAATCTTAACAGTTCCCTCAAGTACACTGCATCCTCCTGCAAGCGTTCATTGCCATTCTAACAGACTATGGGAATTCTTTATTTTTTCATCTCTCCCCTATACTTAGCTCCTTGCTCACCATTAGGCGGCTCTGTGATTTTTAAGATTTTACTACAGGTATACAGACTTCCATATGGCTTGGCCTGCTCTTCTACTATAGCTTCCAGTCCCTGTGTATGCCATATTTCTCTTTATTCTTCTGGAAGTCTACCACTCCTTTGTTTGGCTGATTCAAATGTAGATAAACCAGAGCACTAGATATTACACTACAGGGAATAATACTGCATTCGTCCACATGCATCGGTGCCGGAAGTTTTTCCCCTACCAGTACCCATGGGGAGGAGCGCCCCCGTGGCACCTGCCTGATGCAGTATAAGGGGAGCTGCGCGCTCCCCCCACCCTCAGTTCCTTCTTGCCAGACAACTCTGGCAGAGGAGAAGGAGGGCGGGATGTGGAATGGACATGAGCAACACATCTTGAAGAACACCAGTTACGGAAAAGGTAACTGTCTTTTTTTTCTTCGAGTGATTGCTCATATGTATTCCACAATAGGTGATTCCAAGCTATACCTTCTGGAGGTGGGTAAGAGTTCACAAGTTTCCAGGCTAGAGGACAGCCCTGGCAAACCCGGCATCATCCCTGGTCTGGGGGACAATCGCATAGTGCGAGGTGAACATGTGAACCGAAGACCATGTGGAGGCCCAACAAATGTCCTGGATGGGGATGTGCACCACAAAGGCAGCTGATGAGGCCTGCGCCTGAGTCGAGTGTTCCCTCATACAATGGGTGGTGGGGGAACACCTGCCAGTTCATAACGGGAACGGATGCACAAAGTGATCCGATCACAGAGTCCGGCATGGTGAGGACCTTGTCCATCCTGTCTATGGCCTGGGAGAACTTTGAGGCCAACCAGAGCTGGAGTCTGGTGTGATGGACCCCGTATGTGCACGCTGACATGTGACCCAAGAGTTGCAGGCAAACCCTGGCTGTTGTCACTGGCAACCTTGTGACTGAGTCTATGAGACCTTTCAGGGTCTCAAACCTGTCTGGCGGGAGCGTGATCCCTCACCCATGACCGAGAGGTGCCCTTGACAAGCCAATCGTCCAGATAGGGGAATATCTGGACCCCCCGCTGTCTGAGGTAGGCCACTACCACCAACATGCATTTTATAAACACCCTGGGGGCAGTGGACAGACCAAACGGGAGGACCGTGAATTGGTAGTGATTCTGTCCCACCACAAAACGGAGGAAGCGTCTGTGCCCCTCGAATATGTGGATGTGGAAGTACGTGTCCTGTAGATTGAGGACAGTGTACCAGTCCCCGGGATCCAGGAAGGGGAGGATAGAGGCCAGGGAAACCATGCGGAACTTGAGCTTCACCATGTACTGGTTCAGACCTCAGAGGTCCAGGATGGGCCTGAGCCCCCCCTTTGGCCTTCGGGATAAGGAAATAACGAGAGTAGAACCCCTTGCCCAGGAACTCCTTGGGCACTGCCTCTATCATGCCTAGTTCCAGGAGCCGCCCCACCTCCTGCTCGAGCAGAGCTTTGTGTGAGGGGTCCCCCAAGAAGAACGGGGGTGGTGGGTGGTTGGGCATAGAGGAAGTAAACGGGAAATGGTGTTGAGGACCAATAGGTCTGAGGTTAGCTGTGACCATTCCGGGAAGAAAGCACACAACCAGGGGCGGCTCTAGGCATTTTGCCGCCCCAAGCACGGCAGGCAGGCTATGTTCGGCGGCTTGCCTGCAGAGGGTCCGCTGGTCCCGTGGCTTCGGCAGACCTCCCGCAGCCATGCCTGTGGGAGGTCCAGAAGCCGTGGGACCAGCGGACCCTCCGCAGGCACGCCTGCAGGAGGTCCACCGAAGCCGCAGGACCAGCGGACCTCCCGCAGGCAAGCCGCCGAAGGCAGCCTGTCTGCCGCCCCCGCTGAGACCAGCAGAGCGCCCCCCGCGGCTTGCCGCCCCAAGCACGCGCTTGGAGTGCTGGGGCCTGGAGCCGCCCCTGCACACAACCGGTTAGAGAAGAGAAGCTTTATTGGGGGTGGTTCCCTGATGAGGACTGGCGGGGTGCCCCCAAGTGTCCCATCAAAAATGCTTTTTCCCAGCCTGCTTGCTGTTGGAGGACCCAGGCTGGGGGGCAGGCCAAGACTGCCTCTGAGGGCATCTCTTATAGTCCCGCTGCTTCTTATGGGCGGCCTCGTACTTCGGGAGGGCAGCCTGGGCAGGAGTCTGTCACGGCTTGAATTTAGGTTTTTCCAGACCCGGGACATAGAGGCCCAGAGTCTGGAGGGTTGTGCGGGAATCTTTCATGCCATGCAGTCATGTATCTGTTTCCTCCACAAACAGCTTTCCCATCAAACAGGAGATCCTGCATGGAAGACTGCGCCTCAGTGGACAGCCCAGAGAGTAGGAGCCGTCTCATGGACACCGCAGAGGCCATGATCATGCGACCGTGACCGCAGCATCTGAGGCTGCCTGCAGGGACACCCTAGCAGCCGCTGTCCCTTCCTCCACTAGCACTTTAAACTCCTTCCTATTGCACTCCTGGAGGGAGTCAAACTTAGGCAGGGAGCCCCACCAATTGAATTCGTACCAGCCTAGGAGAGCCTGATGGTTCGCCACTCATAACTGGAAGCTCGAAGATGAATAAATTTTTCTTCCAAAAGAGTTCAGTCTCCGAGAGTCTTTGTTCTTTGGGGTTGGGGCTGGCAGACCCTGCCATTCCCTATGGTTGACTGACTCGACTACCAAGGAGTTGGGTGCCAGGTGGGAATAAAGTACTCCTGCCCTTTAGTGGGTACAAAGTACTTATGTTCCACCTTTTTAGAGATGGGCTGATGTGTGCCACAGGGCATTTGAAATCTTAGCCACCCCTTCATGGAGAGGCATGGCCACCCTACCTGGTGCCAATGGGGACAAGATGTTAAACAGGGAGTCCAAGGGCTCTTCCATCTCCTCTGCCTGGAAGTGTAGGCTCGCTGCCACCCTCCTTAAAAGTTTTTGGTGGGCCCTAGAGTCCTCCTGCAGAACACTGGGGGGCAGGGCCGCAATCACCTCCTCTGGGCGGGGCCAAGAGGCTGGTGCGGTGCTCTGGGTGTTGGCTGGCACCAGAGGGTCCACCACCTGGTCAGATTCTGGGCACGGTGCCGAGGACATATGTCCCACCAACTCCTTCCTCGGGGGTCTGGACAGGGAGGCCGATGATGCTTCCAAAGCTCCAGCCACCGAGCGAGCCCCTACCGGTGGCTGTGCCGTAGGCCACGGTGCCCACCGGTACCATTTGGCCAGCCACAATGCTTGGTGCCACTGCACCTGCTGTGGCACCGGTGGGACCAGCTGTCCGGGTTGGCCGGCCTGGCCCATCGAGGGACAGCTACGGATGGAGACCAGGCTCACATAAGATCCGCTTCTGTCCCTGGACCAGGAGGAGCAGCGGTGCTGGGATCTACGATGGCCATGGGACCACAATCTCAACGTGGAAGACTGGTACCGATGGTAATAGCTGCTCCGCGAACAGCCTCGATGGGAGGACCTGTGACAGCGAGACGCCAGCAATCGACGCCCAGGGCTGCGATGTCTTGGTGGAGACTTGGAGCGGGAGTCCGAGCAGGAACTGTGTCGACAATCGTGTCATGACTGACTGCGGTACCCTCTCCGAGGCAAGGACCGGCGGCAACGCCCGCCACGGTCCCATCAATATTCGTTCCTTGAGGACAAGCGGTGCCTTGAGTCCCAGCTGGATGGAACCAAGCCAGACAATCTGGTCGGTGTTGAGGGTGATCCACCTGGACTCTGCCCCGAGCGGTCTCTGGGCTGTGATTGGTGTCAGGAATGTTCCCTTGATCAAGACTGGTACCAGGCCAGAGGCAGCTGCGGGGATCCCAGCGGCAGCTTGCCTCTGGAGCATGGGGCCGACATCGGCAGCGCTCCAGGCACCGGCATGGACATGACATCCTGGGCCACCTGGAGGGCTTCAGACATGGAAGGCATCTGGACATCCAGAGAGGCCTGTTCTGAAGGGGCCAGGCTACTCCGCTCAGCTTGAGTCGGAGGCCTGAGGCCAGGTGGGGATTGAGGACTGCCTGACATGGGCCTAGCCTCTGTCCCAGATTTCCCTCAGTGCTGCTGCGAAGAGGGAGTCTTCTTGGCCCTCTTGGCAAGCCCCGTGGACGGGGAGCGGTGCTGTCTGGTCGATGGTACCGGAGGGTCGCTGCGTACCGATGTTGCGATGCCGGGTACTGGTTCGGAGCAGCATGCCAGGGTTGGGGCCAGCACCGACTCCATCAGGATGGCCTGGAGCTTAATGTCCCTTTCTCTTCTGGTCCGAGGCTTAAACGACTTGTAAATCTTGCACTTTTCACTGATATGGGTTTCTCCTGCGTGCGGGTCACTCCTTGGCATAGAACGCCTGCAAGAGCCACACAACAAACCTTGGGGCATGCCCCAGCCCTGGCTCACTGACTAACTAAACAGCTAACTAACTACAGGTACTAACGTTGAACAGCTAATGAACGAACAGTTCTGGGGACAAGCTACAGCAAAACTGGAACAGAGCAGTTCCGACGCACCTTCACTGGTGGCAAGAAGGAACTGAGGGCGGGGGGAGTGTGCAGCTCCCCTTATACTGTGCCAGGCAGGCACCACTCCAGGGGTTGTGGGGGGGCGCTCCCTCCTATAGGTACCGCTAGGGGAAAAACTTCTGGCACCGGTGCCCATGGCAAGTATGCACACCTATTGTGGAATACACACGAGCAATCACTTCAAGAAGAAAGTTGGGCCCTAAAACTTTGCCCCTATACAGGATCTATTAAAAGAAAATGACAACATAGAAGAAACACTCCCTAATATATTTATATGAATTTATATATATATATATTTATATGAAGCCTATATTAGCAGTCACCTCTCAGCTGTGATCACTGTTCTTAGCTTGTTACTCCCTATTCCCATGAGAATGACTCCATATTATTCATGGTGCTATATGGCTCCCTGGTGCAACAGAAAGATGTCAGTTAACAGGTGTCATTGATCATAAAAAATAAAAACAATTGACCATTTTTTAAGATTGTCAATTACCTAGTGAATGAGGATTTAGGGCAGCTTCTGGGACACCATCACATGCTCTAAATAGTTCTCTCCTCTGAGTGGAGACAGGCTGCTGCATTGGTGAGGCACGTGTAGCCTTTTGTGTCTTTCTTACCTGACACCACATATAGTGCTTTATAGATGTCCAGCTTGGAGATGGCAAATTAACTTTTGTAGCTAAATCACCACCTGAGAGTAATGGACAGAGAGGAGTCTTGCCGGGCAGATACGAAAGATGTTTTGAGATCGACTGTGGCTATCTGCATATCCTCTTCAGGATCTCAGTAGTGAGTCCAGCATGATGCCAAAGCTGCAAATTATTCTAACCCTTTATTGGACAAATAGATTACACATCCACTGAAGAAGGTGCACAGCAAGCTCCAAGGATTAACTTATCCACTAACAGCCAAGGTCAACACAGAGTGATTTAATACAGTGCTTCTAAAGGCTACCATTTAAAAGAAGCCAAAATCTTGTCTTGGGAACCTTTAGCTTTTGAATAGAAGCCTAATGCCATAACTTCTATAGTGTCTTCCCAAAGACCGACACTGTACATTTTTAGAAAGATTTCTTCTAACTAGTGTCAACAACTAACCTCCCCAATACCTCAGGGAAAAGAGAATGCATTCCTTGGGCTGTTCTGGTTTTCTTTTTCAGTTCTCCATGTTCATGGAAGGACCAATTTTGCTTCCCTTACCATGTTGAACAGAACCTTGAAATCAAAGAAACTATATGCAGAGTCAGGTACAACTCAACATGAGTCATAGTGGCAGAGTTAGGCCAGGATATATGAAAAACTCCCTTTGATATTATTCACCAGTGTTGAAACTCTGCCTTGATAACACCTACTCAGATGCCTGAGCTGCTTATAAAAGTCTGTTTCAATTAGCGAACATGTTCTCCAGTGCAGGTCTGTTACTAATAAGTAGGATGCATATAATTGTTTGACAAGAAGTTCCCTTTATTTTCTCTTTATTGTACAGGAATATATATATGTCCCTGTAGCTGGTACAGTGGTAAGATTTTTAAGGCAATAAAAGTGTTTTGAATTCTTAGACTTCCTACTTGCCTCATTTTCATAAAATATCCCATCTGTTTCTCTTCATTTTGCTGAAGTATTTTATTACCACCTATGTAATGATTTGCAGAATTGCTGTCGGAGCCTATACAAGGCATTGTATATTTTGTGCAGAAAGCAGAATACTGCTCAGGGATTTAACAGAGTTTGATGAAAGCATATAGGCAGTCTCTGACCACATTTTTTTCAGTGTCAGTCTCTGACCACATTTATTGAACTTGGAATCTTGCATTATAACTGATCTGAAGACACAGCAGCTATTTGCAGTTAAATGAGATACTGTGACAAGTGTACTGTTTTCTCCAAGAGGAGGTTTAAAAGCTCAAAGTTGGACATCTCACCATCTGTCTCACATACTCTTTGGAGGCCCCCTGACACTTTAAAGTAATTTTTCTTCATATAATCCACTTTTGCAGTCACTACTAACCACAACACTTCAAGAAGAAGGGGTTTAAATGAAAATCTTGACAAGAGATATGTACTTACTTTTCATAATGTCATAGCAACAAAGAACAAAGGGAATCTGCAAGTTTTTATTTTCTTGATTCCTCTGTGCCTTCAATCAAAGATGTTGCTGGTAGGGAATATCAAACATTTTTATTGATCTCACTCTAGATGATTAGCAGAAAGACTAGCATTTTGGCCTAGAGGCCTTGAATTGTCCATGCTTTCTGTAACTGATTGCATCATGTACTAGACTGTTTTGAGATGAATATACTCCACAGGATTTAATTCTGGAGGAGTAACTTTCGTTTTGGTCAGTTAGTGTTATTCCCATCTTCTCCCTGTACATACAACTTTCATCTTTTTTTTTTTTTTTGAGTTTTTGATTCCAGGAGCTAGGAGCTGTACAAACACAAAATAAGGCAGAATCTCTGCATTCTAAAAAGGAAAAGGAAACAGACAGATTGAGGGAATTATAGACGTGAAAAGTGAACAACATGCAAGTAAGGTAGTTAAGTAATGCTTGGCCATAGTCTGATAATACAAATGCTTTATAAAGATAAGATATATAGAACTATTTCAAAAGTACCCTACACCTCACCATAATCAGTTGCTTAGTTTCTTGTGGGCATCTTTGTAGAAATGGTTCTTTAGTAGAGACTTGATGCACAGAGGGGAGGGCCCTGCAGACCAGCTTTAAAAGTGTGTTCTGCGTGTCAAGGGTAGCATTGTAGAGGGCATATATGATACTTGCAGGCTGGCATAATTGGTGGAGTGGAAGGGACAAGGTGCAGGGGGTATGATGCAAATAGAGCTGAGGACAGAAAAGTAAGGAATGGCAGGGAAATGAATGCAAGTTAATTCGCTGATAGTGGAAAGTGCCACATCAGCAACATTGGAGGCTGCAGCAGGTACAGGATGGGCTCCAGCAACTAATCTTTCTCTATACTCCCCCTACCCATGTGCTCAACCAGATAAAGCAGAGTTTGGGCATCACTCCCTTTCAGACCTTGACCTCCCTATTGGAACTGCCACCCACTGTCACTTGTGATGGTAGTTTTTGTGACAGTCACCTTTATGCTGGGAAATTGGACTGAACCTACCAAATTTACTCCACATAAACCACAAACCAGATGATAGCTTTCAGTCACTATTGACTTGGAATGGACTTGAACTGGCCAACTGAAACGGATTCTAGAGTCCATTGCCAGTTTCCTGAAACATCCGGTCTCCAAGTGGACTTAGCATGTATGATACAAGAGAGCCTATAGCTTATTAGGGGCCTGTATTGTTTTCCTTGTCATTTGGACCTAATCAACCTAATGCAAAATAAAAATGCAAAGCCCAAAACACTCAGAGCAAAACCCCTTTTACTCTGACTTAATCATCAGTATTTGGTCCTGAAGGGCAGATCCTCTTTTGGCAAATTGTAGTAGTGCCATTGACTTCCCTGGCCCTAGGACAGTTTACATCAGCTAAGGATCTGCCCCATGGGGTGTTATCTATTGTTCTGATTAGCATAGCTATGGTATTCAGCACCAACTTGAAATGCATACTTGATTATCTCTGTTGGAAAGTTTGGGGATGAATGCAACTGTGCATATTTTAGCTTGGGTTAATGGTCCTTTCTCAACCCCAGTTTTTAAAGTATCTGATATAGAATACACAAAACACAGAATATAATTCCCCCAAAAGAATATAAAAATCCAGAAACAAAGACCAGAATAGATGATCATTTATGTCATAATGACACTAATGATGACAAAGACAAAACAAAACAAAAAACATGCAAATTGTATATGATATAACCCGTTTCCTGGTACCAAAGCTACATTTGTTAATCAATAGAGCAGTTTGCACATCAGGTACATTTTATAAATTCAGAGTATTTCTTGCATTTTCTTTTTCAGTCATTCTATTGTTAAGAGGACAGAACTACCATTTACCCCTTTGGTAGAATTCACTTCTGTGAGTTAAACAGCCATAGGGAATTAGCACAATTCTAACATTATTTTTGATTTTAAGTGGCAGAAAATCATTGTGCCTGGGATAATTCTTAACCTAACAGAATGACCTCTATGAAATATGTCCAAAAGTTTTATGATCCCCCGCCCATGCTAATTTAATATACTTCTATTGTTTAATCGGAAAACAGATACATTCCAAATAAAGTAATATAGTTTACAACAAGATACTGTAGGAAATAATTAGGTTGCAAGTTCTGGAAGCTTTAATATGGTTGAAATTATATAACTATCTTTGCATTCTTTGTATGGTCCTATTAAATGTACTAGGCATTGATGTGGCTGGCTGTCAGGCAGCAAAATGAAAAATAGTTTTAATAGCTGCTCTTTGACCTGTTTTATATTTTATGTCAATTATAACAGCACACAACCATGCATAATTATGAAGCATAGACGCATTAAAATGTACACATAGTTTGTGTTCTTATGGCAACCATTGCATTAGGATTTAGAAAACAAACTGATGACTTCCTATTGTTATAAGTCATCTAAGCATTAATAAATTAGTATTAAATATCTAAGACAGATTTGTCCATCAACCTGTCTTGAATAATTTTAAAGAAATATTTCTTTTGAGAGAGAGATGGACAAAATCCGTGCCTAAATGCACTATATGTGCCATCTGTACAATTTCTAAGAATACAATAGGTAGCATCAACCAGTAATAGCAAAGTAACATTGGCAAGTACACAGATTTGTCATTGGAGCAGCAGTTTTTAAATGATCCAATTTAATCACAGCCAGAGTTTTTCTGGCTCCACCTCAGTAGTCCTTGTTTTGGAGCATTTTCTCAAGAGTCAAGATGGGTGAGGTAATACCTTTTATTAGACCAATTTCTGTTGGTGAGAGAAACAAGCTTCCAAGCCACACACAGCTCTCCTTCAGATCTGGAAAAGTTACTCCCGGACCTGAAGAAGAGATCTGTGTGACTCAAAAGTTTGTCTCTCACCAACAGAAGTTGATCCAATAAAAGCTATTACCATGCCCACTTTGTTTCTCCAATATCCTGGGAGCAACAGTGCGACAGCTACACTCCATTTTCTCAAGTGGGCTCATGGCTGGTGTTGTACAAGCCAGTTCATTTACGTGCTTAAAAATGCATGTGGGAGATAACCAGGAAATCCAGAAAACCCTTCATCTGAGAGTGGGACCCAGGGGACCCAGGAAATGTTCTAGTTTTCACTTTGACTCTGTGCCCATCTCACTGTTCTCTGCCTCTCTTTCACCATGTGTAATAAGGTAATAAGGAAAAAGCTTACCCATTATATAGAGGTGTTGTGAGGATGAATTAGTTATGGGCGAATCCTTGACCCAACCCTATAGCCTGGGAGGCCCACTAAGCTAGATAAGGGTGCACTTCTGTAGCATAGAGGCAGGACTGGGTGGAAATGTGAGGAGCCCAACCAGACAATCACATCCTGAGTACCACAATGCTGTGCTCCCAGGGGGCTACCATCGGCACTAGCACATGTGGGGATTTTAGTGGGGAACATGTCGTGGATTCACATTACATGGCTCCACTACTGAACTCAAGCACCACCTCCTGGGGTTCAGAAACAGCGCGAGACTCCTGCAGCCTTGGTGGTATATTAGTGACCTTAGAGCAGCTCTTACAATACTGCATTGTCTGAGGAGGAGGATTTCAAAAACAATCACAACAGAACCTCCTTGTTCAAAGCCCATCCAACTTGGCCAGAGCATCCAGTATTTTAGGCTTCACAGAAGGAGCTACCAGAATGCAAACAGTAGGAGTGGAAAACATGATCTTCCATTGAGGTTCATATCTTTCAAGACACAAAAGAACTCATGGCTTTGGAGTGTTTCAAAGAGTCATACAGGAGGGCTAACATCCCATACAGTGAGTGCTTGGTAAGGTAAGTTGTTCAGTGCTATAAGGCATTTTGACAGGAAATTAAATATCAAATAATTAATAATGAACTCATTGAGAAGGCCAGAATTAGATACTACAAAAGGATTATGGAATTTTTTGCATGTCCATAAATCTGCATATCCAGTATGTCTGTCCTTTGTATCTCTTCTTAACTCTTCTGCCATTGGCACAGCCCACATCCTCATGGACTAGGACAGTAGGGAAAATCTGATAATGACACTTGGCTTTTGTTTGTAGTAGCCCAAAACATGCCAGTGATTCAGAAACAAGGCTATAAGACTATATTGGTCCTGAAACAACATTATCATAGTTTTATGTTTTCTTTTTGTTATAGATGAAGATGGAATGTTGATGACACTCAAGAGAAAAACCAATGTGTTAAGAGATTTGGGTATGTCTTCACTACCCGCTGGATTGGCAGGTAGCGAACAATCCAGCGGGGATCAATTTATTGCATCTAGTCTAGATGCGATAAATCGACCCCCGAGCGCTCTCCCGTCGACTCCTGTACTCCAGCGCCACGACAGGCGCAAGCAAAGTTGACAGGGGAGCGGCAGCAGTCAACTCATTGTGGTGAAGACACCATGGTTAAGTCGATCTAAGTACGTCGACTTCAGCTACATTATTCACGTAGCTGAAGCTGTGTAACTTAGATCGATCCCACCCCCTAGTGTAGACCAGGGCTCAGAGAATATACATCTCTCCCTGATTTGTCTGAGGCAACTCAAATGAGATGCTAAAAGGTAATTTCTGTAAACATGTCATGTTAAAGTTTGGAATATCCTGCTACATTTTACGTAGTTTACAAAGGTAGTACGTATATCAATGTGGTGATTAGTTAGTATTGTTAAGGAAGGAAGAATGGACACAAGATTCCTGAAAGGCTCAGAGGAAGTACGAGAAAGACTTGAATCAGATTTCACTTACACTGGCTTTGCCCAGATATGACTCCATTGACTTTAATCAAGCTAGCCTTTGGGTGAGTGAGCTCAGCATTAAACCCTCTCTTTCTGGCAGTTTTTCCATATTATCATTTGGTATTGGCCATGTGCTCAGAGCTGCACAATACACAATTTAAAGCAGACCTTTCAGTAAACCTGTAATCTTTATTCCCTTCTAAATTACTTGATTTGAGAGAGCAGGGATTGTAGGGAAATTTAAACATAGGAGCTTCAAATCTGACCCAAAAAAGACCAAATATATTTTGTAGCATGTGCCTGAAATTGAGAATCTGAGAAATGACTCAGTTTCCTCACCCCTTTCTCTGAACTGACATCTCTTTAGCGCAGCTGCTGGATTTCAGATCATGTAAGTAGCTGATTTTTTTTAACTTGCTGATTTTAAAACTGCTTCCTTTACCTTGACATCTGGGCTGTGACAGGCTGCCAGACAAAGCAAGTTCCAGAGGTGTGGGCTCTCCATGGATAACACTCCCATTGTGTTATTTAATGGAGTAGTGATTGAAAAAGCTTTATCCCCACTGGAGGCAGATTCCACAGAAAGGCAAACTTCCACACCATTCATTTAATTGACAGGGTGGAAAAAAGCCAGTGTCATAAGGATTAAGAGGTGATTGAATGTAATATTGAGATTTATATAGATCTTCGCCATTTCTTGATACAAAAAGGAGAGTCATGCTGCACTTCAGCTAAGAACTAATAGAAGAGAAAACTAAGGAACAGCCCCAAGAAATCTAATCCTTTAAGCACAGCAGGCCACACTCTTTAGACGTTGTGGTGGTTGAGCATGAACCAAGTCTAGCTTTGTCTATACCACTGCAGTGTCAATTTAGAACAGCTTTGCAAGATGGATGTGAAGAGGCAGGTCTCAAGTTTGTTTGTTAGGACTTTGTCTTTGACATGATCAGTAATCAGACACACAGGAAGCAAGTATTTCATTTGCTAAGTCTCCAGACTTCTACATGAAAATAGCACTGACTGAGTGAAGTCAAAGTCTGGAGTCTCACTCAATAGCTGACAGGGCTGCTTTTCAAGGGATATTACAGGATTTTGGACTTCCATTGTAGCATCAGAGGAAGAATTTTTCTGTTTTATTTACTTGGCATAAAACCTTCTGCCTGTTGGAAGCCTTGACTTCAGCTTTCCTCACTCCATACCCTTAAAATTGTCATGCAAGCTTGTAAACAGGAGGCTCCCTCAGTTACCTCAGAGTGGTTTGAACAAACTAACATCATAACAAGAGTGTTTATGGAAAAATGCTTGAGCACTGAAGCAGAAAGGGCTTAGCACTGATCAGACCTTTCTTCCACCTTTATTCTTCACTGTTCACATTGAAATGCAAATATCAGCGCAGGGTTTCCACTGGCGTGCCACTCACAAATTGAAAAGCAGTTTTTATCTATGCAAATGTAAGCATGGTAATTGAAGTTAATCAATCAATGCTAGCTTTCACTAAAACCTTGAACATGATTGAATAAAGTAATTATCATTCAGCAGAAAATGATGAAGTTGTAGACAGCATGAACCTTATTAAAGGAGGATTTTGAGTCACAATGGCTTAATTTAGCTAACAGCCCAGCCTTAGCCCAAGCAACACACTACCCTTGCTGTCTAGAATTGTTTTATGGAAAAAAAGGGGGGATTTTTTTTATTTTTACAGTGCTGGATTAGTAAAAAGTACTTGTTACACTACAAAGGATAAGCCATAATTAACATCCTTCTTTACTCTAAATAGATCAGTGAACAAAGATTGCTATGACATCTTAGAGGTGCCCAATAGCAACAATGGGCTATTGAAACTATTAATATACTTTAAAATAAAAAATGAAGAAATGTAGCAATTTCAATGTATTTTGTGAAACTACAGTTTATAAATTCATATGCTGCTTAGAGCAAGATTACAGATTTCTGAATGTAAAGAAAGATTATTGAAATATGTAGCATCCTTTGCCTAACAGAACATAAAACTATATGTGCTAAAAAATGGAAAAATGTATTTTGTTATTTGATTGAGAGGTTGCAGTAACAGGACATAGTTAGCGGTTAGTTGCACAGAATACCCATTTTTTCAAATATCTCATTAATAGCTGTTTTGCTGTAGTGTCTTACAGTACATTACTTGGCTTGGTAGACAGAAAACACACACTATATAGTCCTTCTACATAATCCCATTTTATATATATTAATTTACCTTTGTCATTTTTGTTCTTAATACATACACATGATCAAAAATTATTTTTGTGGTTTTTTTTTTAAACTAAAAAAATATTTTGGACTTTTCAGATAGAAGGTTGCAAATTATTTTCTAATAGCATTCCAGTAATTTTTACATGGGCCAAGAAAAAAGCCAAATCTTTGGATAATGTAGATGTTAGGGTGAAGCAGGTTAAAGCTGATCAGGAAAAGCAGCTTTAAAAATGTATTTTTTAAAACACAAGAGTAGCTGGCAATACTTAGAATAGAGGGCCACAGCAGGCTAGTCAGTCTTCAGAACCCACAGTAACTACAAGATGAGAAAAAATGAAGGTGAGCATAATCAAACTAATATTGCTGAACTTTATAATCTCCTAATGAAGTTTCTCCCCCACATCAATTAGAAATCTTAGTGAATGTATTTTGCATAGATTATAGCTATGCCATTCATGTTATATTACAGAGCTGTATACACTGTTCCACTGAAAAAAGCACTTGTTTTTTTCAAGGATCTCTCTCTCTCTCAGCAATACTGTGGTCTGAAGCCTGACATGCCAAATCTGATCCTTGCTGAGTATTTATCTTAGCACTTATCAACCTGTTAGTTTTAGTTTAGCTGTTTTTACACAATAGAAATGCAAATAAAGATATTAAAAATGTGTGTTTCAGATATTAAAAATGTCAAGTTCAAAAACTGTTCAAGTTTCTTTATGAAGGAATTTGGCAGGTTCTCAGTCTGTGCTGTATACAAGACCAATTCAATCTT
>NC_059081.1:23138376-23180876 GCF_020497125.1 Mauremys mutica | reverse complement strand
TAGGCCCAATATCAGCATTGTCTCCTCTGTTTGTACCTTTCCCTGCTCTACATCTGCTGTTGATTACAACATAAACCTGACTGTGACAGGATATTGCATAGGCCAAATTACTTTTCACCTCTTTACAAACTCTTGTGGCTAAGGACCTCACAGCATGAGGGTTGGAAAAGAAGGAAACCATAGAGAAGACAGCTGGTGCCAATGACCTATGTCCTTCTTTCATGGTCACACTCAAGTTTAGCCCCACTGTCAGGTTGCTCAGGAGAGATAACCATCTCGAGGTATTATGGGACTGAAACTACAGTCCTGGAGCCTTAGAATTCCACCTGTTCTGAGGGAAGAGAATGATTTTTATACAGGAACCTGTGCCGTTCAATGGAAGTCACCCTACAGGGTAGGCAATTCCCTCCAGGACAATACTCAGAGTCTATCCACAGCACAATACTTGTTCAATCTTCAGTTCCAAATACACAGGTGTTCCTAGCACTGGACATCTGCTTCTCTTCTGCTTCAGTGTTATGTCCCTCCCTGAGACAGAAAACAGACTTTGCCTCACATAAATAAGATCTTTGAATTTCTCTTCATTGATTGATAGATAGATATACATACATATGTATATATAAGTATATACATATAAGTATATCTATATTAAAAAACATTAAAGATTCGTATCTGCAAGCCATGAGTCTGAATGATATGTTATCCTACTGTAATGTGTAGCTGGAGATAGCCAATGCAACAGCACACCAGTACATTGTTCCAGTAACAATTCTTTGATTTATAAGCTACAGCTCTTTTTTTTTCCATCATTGTTTCTTTACATCACTTCTATGCTTCTTGTGATACTGATCTGAGTGAGTTGTGCAAGCTTCCGACTTGCCAGCCCCCAGCTCCCAGGCCTGCTACAGCACTATTCAAAGAATTTAGTACATTAGACTATCAGATTAAATCCGAGGGTTTCTACCAGTGGTGGAATCGGAAAACCCATTGTTTTTTCTTTTTATGATTATCGTATCATCAGCCCCAACTGATACTAGTATGCTCAAGGAAAACATACTTCAGTTACAGTTGATTTTCAGATTCCAAAATGGTGCTGCAAAGTCTGTGCATGCCTAATTATATTTTATGTTAGGCTGTGCAATACAAAATGTATGCTGCAGCAATCAGTGAGTTAACAGTATCAATCAATTTGTAAACAGATGAAGTCACTCATTCCCAAACTGGTTTTCCAAAAACAATTACTAAATTACAATAGAAAAAAATTGTACAGTTACTGTATTTGTGTGCTGTGTTACAATCAACATACCGGGGAAACAAAACAATTTAATGCAGAAAAATCATCATTCATCTACATTATAATTGCTTCTTTTTCACATCTACAGGGCGGTTAATTAAAATTGTGATTAAATGCGGTCGCGCTGCCTAAGATGTCTTGCCCAAAACAGGTGGTACAGAATTTAAAAGTAAAAAAAATGTAATTAGCATTGGAAATTGAGAAATTGCCTGTAAGAATCAGTGTTAATTTCAGTCAGTGATGAGGTAATTTATAAATGAATGCAGTGGAGGCTGTGCAAATGCACAATTGCCTTCCTTCCCATTCTTAGCATTCTCAGCATGCAGGTGAAAATGTTTTCAAAATATTGAGGTAATTTGAAAATCAATCCATGCATTCTGTATCTTTTTTCTCCTGTTTGTAGCAAATACTGAACAAATGCTGCCATAGATGGCATAATATATCAGTTTTGCACTTTCTGAAAGCAATCCTACTACATATGTTATGTCATCCGATAGAGTTTAACTAAACAAAATGCCTGGCTAAGATTCTTTACAAAGGCCAAAATGTTGATCGAAGTCCTTAGTGACCCTGAATCTCTTCAAATATATTGTGTGTTTAAAATACGCTTTCCCTAAAAAGGCAATAGCAATCTGCATTGAGTATTAAAACTGATACTGTAAAACTAAATAGATGTTAATGTGACATCAAAATCATGATTTCTTGGTTACAATTAATACAGTGCACTAGAAAAGTCTCAACAGAACAAATATTTTCTTTTAAAAAACTCTTCTTGTAAACATTTATTCAATATTTCATTCTAGAACTATAAAAGAACTGTTAAATAGGTTATTTATACAGATTTTTTTTCTTAGATGTTCTGTGCTTTTCATAAACTTTGAATGATAAAACCAAAAATGCTAATTTCTAACTAAAGTATGTCCTAAACAGTTAAGCTTAAACTTCACAGTAACCAATATGTTACAGGTTAGTGCAATCTCAAATAAATAAATTAAAAATTTCCAAAATACGTACATCAGGGTAGAATAAAAAATACCCAGCACTAAATGATTTGAACAGTCATTGCATAGTTGTTGGACTTCAAAACAAACTATCATTTATAGTTATCCGTGTGGATATTTAAAAATAACTTCAGCTTTTGATAATGATGACCATTTGAATGATGTGCATGTAGAGTTAGTTTGATTTCCAAACAAGGGAATACTGGTGTTGGTTATCAGATTGCAATGATACATAGGTGAAGCTGTGAGATGGCTTCCAAGCATCACACACTTTAATTTAAAAAAAGCAAGTCTACACCTATAAGGACTTCGTTACCCATTTAATTACATAACTATTGCAAATCATTTTATTAGTCTAGCTCCAACAGTTAACTTTTCTCAGAGAAACGTGTTTTTCTTTTTGGCAAGCCCTGGGAACCTGTGAATTTTAGAGCCTATTTTGCTGCCTGTTTCACTTGCTAGGCCTTTGCCTCCATGTGGTAATTAGTACTGTGAATGGACAGGTACAGATCAGAGAATATTGATTTCTTTAAAAATCTAGTTTATTACTAGGAATACGTTCTGGTTAGGATACTGGACTGTGAGTCAGGAGACCTCAATTCTAGTCTTAGTTCTGCTGGAGATTCTTTAGGCCTGGGTCTGATCTCCCCTCCACCAGTGTGTAGTTAGTGGAATTATACCATTGGATAGCTGCAGAAGACAAGATCAGAATCAAGAGCCATGTGTGCTGTCAGGCATGTCAGTTAACCTCTCTGTGCTTGTTTTCCTGCACCTTATTGGTACAGCATCATGGGGACATAGTCTTTACCTCCTTTAAATGGTTTTTGTAAGGTTTAGTATTTACAAAGCACTTTGAGATCCTTAGTAGCTGCAGAAATATTGTTTATTATTATGGTTTCATGATAAACTAATCAGATGCAAAGGACATTGACTAAGCAAATTATGAATCTATGTATCAAATAATCAAATCCTTACACTTTGTTATATACCCGATTATTCTAATTTAGAATACAACTTAGCTTTAAAATAACTACTATTCTTAGCATTGAATGGGCAGAAGTTAGCAATAATCGCTGAAGCAATGATGATTATTGACTGGAAGGTATTTTAAAATGTGAGCTCTGTTATGTGGAGTTTAGAAAGCAGATGCACATAAGCAAATAAGGATAAGTTGAAACCTAAAGGAATACACATATGTCCATTGAAGAAAATGGGAGTTTTACCATTAACTTCAGTGGGACCCAGATTTGGGTCATAAAAGGTTGATCTGGTGCCAATTTATATCAGTGGAAATATTTTAGTCAAGCTTAATGTAGACATTAACTGAGCAAAAGTTTTTGGTTTTGGTTTTCTCTTCAATATCATCTAAACCCGAAAGAAGACAAGGGACCAGATCTTGCTCAGTTTATGTACACATAACTTCTTAGCCATAATTAGGCCCTTTGAATTTTGTGGGCCCACTTCCATGAATAAGGACTAGTAACAAGAAATGTGAGCAAGATTTGGCCCATGATAAATGATGCTTACTACTTTGTAAACTAAGCTATGAAACTTTTAGTGTTATAGCGATTTGGTGAAAGAAAAGTAGCTTTGTATATTCCTGAAATCTAAAATAAACTGAAATGTTTCTACATTACATGTCAAATTTCAGTCATCTATCAAAACAACCAAGCTTCTTCATTTAATTAATTACAGCATCTTAGTTCTTGGGAAGAACCAAATGAAAATATCTTCTTTGCAACTATCAGAGCTTTTTTCAAGTTTCAAGTTTTTCTTCCACCTCCCAAGAATCCTCAGGCTTCACTATTCCATACACTGCCTTATCTTTGCTGTCCTATGACAAGCCCCGAAGCCTCGAACATTTCATAATGACTATGTGACAAATTGTTGTGCTTTTATTCATGTTGGACATCTTTGCCAGGATTGCTTGTTGTGTTTTCTATTTGGCTGTGTCATGGGACCAAAGGTGGCTGCTTTTGTACAGCATGTCAAATCTGGTTAACATGCAGCCATTTATCTTTAAAACCACTCCTGAACAATGGCAGTGGTGCACTGGGCCACTTGTACAGGGCTGTGAGCATAAAACATTTTTTTAGTGACATCCTTTCTGTATGTATGCGTGCACCTCACTTTGAGGCATTCTGGTGAACAGGTCATGCAGCAGACAAGATGTTTCATAATTTTGGGAATCTTTTAGAGACAAATTGTACAGTGCAAGTGTAGTGTAACTGAACTGTGGGATGCCCAGTGAAGTGTAGAAAATCAGATACAACACAGCCTGAAAGAATGAAACAAGAATTCATATCTATGTATATTCACAGTATTTTATAAAGAATTCATATAAAGAGGAATACACATTTATTTTCTGTTTATATGTTATGTTTATATATGTGTGTGTATTTAAATATGCATATATCTGCATATCTACATATGCTTGTAAGTAGTATCTCATAGGAATAAGGGAATTTTACTGTGTGTAGTGCATATGTGTACATATATGGTATGTATACCAGTTGGGGTGTGTGTGTGTAGATGATGGAGAGACATTTATTGTGATAAAAATACCAAGTTTTTTACTCTATAAATAAAAAGCTATCCAGCAAAGTTTGCAGCTCTGGTTAATTTCCAGATATTCAAGTCAGGCAGAAACATTTCTGGTGACAATCACTTCCTAGTAAATACAGAAATAATTATCAAATGAAAGGGCTGATAGAGAACTTGAAAAGTTTTATTCAATAAAAAAATGAGAAATAACTATACAAGTAGCAATTCCTTGTTGCAGTTGGAACATTTAAGATAGCAGAACTCTATGTTTTTTTAATGATTTGCTGTGTTGTCTAATAATTAAACTTATAGTGCAGGGAGGTTACTTGAAGGAACAGGCATACTATGTATGTTTTTTTGAGTAAAGGACCCAGGAGATTGCCTTTCACTTTGAAAACAATCCCTAATATCAGGAAAATGCTCTGTTTGTTTATGCGTACATAATGCAAGTTTGTCCGCCTGGGAACTGCAGCAAATGGGAGAAGTATGCATGGATTTCACAGGTAACAGGATTACGTGGGCACATAATTGATCCATTTGGAGAAAAAAATGACAGTGCTCTAAAGATGCCTAGGCTTTGGAGATGGAGTTTATGAAACAGGCATTTGTAAATTCTAAAGAATCAATATGTCAATTTTATTACATCTCAGGACCAGCTGGGCATTAAAGGAACAGTAGCCTTTTTAAAATTGCAGCTGTGTATTCCTGCATTGTGTACCTTCCTTAAAAGGCTTAGAATTTTATAAAATGTACTGTGCTCAGAGATTTGCACCTTTTCAAGGACTGGTGTACATTGACAAAAAAGACACAAAACATTAGATTGTGTCAGTTTTCCTTTCACAGAAATAGCTGGATAAAACTGCTAAACCTGCAATTATATTATATACAGATCTCATTAATAGTTACATACAAAGAAGGAGAACAATGACTGTTCTTATCCAAAATACTGAAAATATTGCAGAGCCGTTAGAATGCATACCTGTAATTCAAGCCAAGATTTCATCACATGCTGATGATGCAGTAAGTCAGTGTCAGAAACCTGAAAGTTCACATTAGAGATTTCTCATTAAATCTGGCCTGTGTCAGTGCAAAATGGTATCTTTGTTGTTGCAATGCCTTTTCTCTCCCAGGGATTTCACTGTCTTCAGTCATTATGATTTTAAAATACATAGCGATTACATAGAAATTCAGTATAAAATATATGTAGATCTGCTGAATGGGGTTTGGGTTTATGATGGAAGATTAATGCTTGCAGGTTGAAAAAGCAACCCACAATGGGCTATAGACCCTGACACTGCATTCTGACCAGCATTATTAGCCACTGGAGGTTTCATTTTCAACCCAATGGGCAACAGTTTTTCTACATAAGATGTAAATTCCATTAGTATCTATAGGACACTTGGTTCAGGTCACATAGTAATAGCAGACCATGTTTTGGGCTTCCAGACTTCATTATGTGTTCTATTGTCTTCTTCCGCACTTAGCTACCTGTTGATGTTGCTATGGATCTGAATCCTTTAGATTACTGTTCAATTCCAAATGCCGAATGTACAACCACATTTGCAAAAGCAGCCACTGATTCTGGATGTCTCAGTGGCTTGGTGCTAGCAGGACTGAAGGTGCTCAGTATTTCTGAAAATCAGGTCCTAAGCCTCTCTAGTTGGACAACCAAAAATTAAGGCAACCAAAATCAGTGGCCACTTTTGAAAATCTTGGCCTGAAGACCTTCTCTGATTCTTCTCTGGCCCTATGCCTACATCCTCAGACCTCGTGGGCCCTCTTTGGTCCTAACTAGGGCTCTCCTAGCTCTTCCTGACTGCTTTCCTTTTCCTTTTGGCCCACTGAAATATTCTCCAGGTTCAGTCCAGCTTCACCCATAGGCTCTCTTATGTTCCCCAACTGTTTCAGCTACTCCATTCTTCTTCCTAATACACTTCTCTTCTTCAAAGGTCTTTTCTGCAACTCCTTTGACAATTCTGGACACTCACCTAGCCTTCTCCCATACTCTGCACTCTGTTCTCTCAGATTCCCACTTCCTCCCTCATGGCTGAAGCTTGACTGCAGACTTTTGACAAGATCTCTACTTTGGTTTCAGAAACAGTGATAAGGTGTATCTTTGACGTTCAGTGCGCACTGCAAGTCTTAACTGTGTAAATCTGGTGGTTATGAGAACAAGCTAAAACATATCACTTGTCCATGTTTGAACACATCATAAGTAGATTCACAATATGAGAGTATAATATATAAAACAGGTAGGGTGCCAGTGACATATCTGTACTATAGCCCCGCCTCTCCCAAAGAACAGTAAAATATGCATTATGTTGTAAAATAAAAATGTCTAGGTTATCCCCAAAAAAGTATGGAAGAGCACATGCAAACATGACAAGCCAGTCAGTCACTTTTTATGGTCATACAGTAGGCATGTAGTAAAATGTCATTCTGTAACTTTGTACTCCTCCTCCAAAAAACTTCCAGCCCATTTCCTCAAGTCTTCATCAGCTAAGGAACACAGGGAAAAAGAGACTCAGAATGTTTCCACAGAAATTTGTCAGCAGAGAAAATGAGCATGACATTTTGTCAAGCACACACATCATGAAACACAAACCAAAAAGAGACACTTAAATAGACTAGACTGAAACTTATAGAATAGCAGGAAATTCAGAGAGGAGGCTTTCCTGTTCAATGCACAGGTCATGTCTGTGTGTTTAGCTAGAACATGTATGGCGTGCAAACTTACTAACTTGGCCCAATATCCTGTGGCTCAAAGGTGAGAAAAGCTTTAACTTTAAATTTCCTACACTAGTAATTTGTACCGCCAAAGCAACGAGAGTCTGAAGATCTCAGCCCACACCCCATATTGTTCGGGGAGTATTAGACCCAGATGAGAAAACTGAGGTACAAAGAGGTTAAGTAACTTGGCAAAGGCCAAACAGCAAGTCAGCAACAGAGTCAGAGACTACAAACCAGAGACCAGGTTCTGATTGCATTCATGCCAGTGAAAATCTCGCATCACTACACTGACAGTTTTAATGTTCTGACAGCTCTTTGAATCTGGTTTTAAGAGAAAAGCAAAGCTCTAGAAAGATAAGGTGAAAAAAATGGAAAAACAAAACCTGTCATTGATCTGATTGATGGTTCTTCCATTGAGATCATAACAGCTTCTTCAGAGACTTTTACAATCTCTGTGGAAGTGCAGGAGGCACTGCCAATATCTGCAGATCATTGGCATGATAGACCGTAACGGCTTCTTCAGAGCCGTTACGGTCTATCGTGTCAATGCGTACTTAGGGAGTCCTCAATGCATGGATCATTGACATGGTACTACATAACGGCTCCTTAGAAGCCATTACTGGGTATCAAGTCAATGCATACATAGGGAGCCTTTAATGCATGGACCCACGCAAGTTGACTTGCTCTGAATACTAAAAATCCTTAGGAAAATTAGTTACTGCATATGTCATTTGGGGAGCTTATTAATACCCAAATACAAGAGTGCATCTTGTGGACTACGTGCATGAACATTTTTATTTAAGAAGAAAGCCTAACTGAAACTAGTGTGAGAGAGCATCTGAAAACCATGAACTTCTCATTTTTCCCATCCAGGCACCTCATTTTATTTAATAAAATATGTAAAAAAATTCACTCCCAGTCTGAGAAAGTGAAGCCAAGATTTAGTCCAGAACAAAATTTTATGGCTAGAAAGTCCTGAAAATAAGGGGTTGTAATGGAAATGCTGACAAACTCTTAACTATAAAGCAACAGTGCTGTACCACTATAGTAACTTTACTGTACATAAAAAAATACCAAGTATTTATGATGATCTCTGCAAGATGTTTCATTCTCTTTCTGTATCAAGCTTGAAAGAAATACCATCCTGAACAACAAAGGCTTTACAATGTTAAATATCATGTCATCCAGTCAGGAGTTTATCTAGATTTTTTGACCCATTCCCTGGGGAGTGTTGAACAAGACTTCCCAAATTGTTGTACTGCCTCTTCCTTCATTTGTAAATGAACGCCCCGTCATTTTTATTCCTGCAAAAGAGATTTCACTGCACTGAGTTGAAAATGGTTCTAGTTTGCTGTTGTTGATATTTTTCTTTTGTGTTCTGCTTGCTGACTGACATCTGCTATCATGCTAAGCAGGTGTTCCTATGTAAACGAACGTGCCCTGTTTGTGTTTCGCCATCCTCGCTACTGCGCACCCAAATGAGCAGCGTGATTAAGAATCCTGTAAATTTTTGAAAGGAAACGGATGGCTGCCCTACTAGAACATAATTACACCGTTCCAACATCCGCAGCTCACTGCTGCAGCCGAGTTGGATAACAGCAGAAATTAATAATATATAATAGCATCATTCTCGTAATTTATAAATGAAATAAAGTAGAGAGGAGATTCTGCTGATATGCATTTTCTTCTTAATTCTAAAAGACAAAGTATAGATTAGAATTTTACTGGGGTGAAACCTGGCCAGCAATATCACACTAGTTGCAAGTATAGGACCTGATTCATGATAGGGATTTTGCTTAGGGAAAAGAGCTAATATCTTTTATTAGACTGGAGTAAAAAAAAAAGAGTATACAAAGACCTTTAAAGCCCCTGATGAAGAGAGTGTAGGAAATCTCTAAAGACTGTATATCTCACTTTTGGCTCAACTCATTTCAAGGTATTGCAGCAAGACTTTGCTGTGTGCTGCATTTTTTTTTTCTTTTACTAAATTAACACACTATTACAGGTCAACCCCTTGGAGAGAAGAAAGGCTTAATCAGTTAAATATGTTGTCTAATATCATATTTTTGTTAAAAAACAGTGATGTTTTCAAAAACAATATTTTGAGCTCCATACATGTGCCAAAGGGAGCAACGCCACATATCACCGCTGAAGTCAGTCCCTGCAGTTAGTGCTTTAATTACGCCTCTTAGCCCGGCTGAAGAAATGATACAACTTTCTGAAGAAGAAAATATATTATTTGTAAAGAGTAATCAATCTGCCTTTTTTTTCCATTACATATGAACATCCAAGTCAGTTAAACAGTTTTTATTTTTCTTCCCTAGTTACCCTTCAACAGTTACCAGGGACACAGCCCAACTGATACGTACTTTCACTGGGATAAACTCATCTGGGAGAATTATCAAAGGAACCACAATAATATTTACTTATAGGTTATTGAGGCAAATTTTATATGTTGTGCCACTGTTTACTCCAAAGACCGACAACAGCCTGAGCCAACAAAGTGGATGAAGATTCCCCTAGTTTATTTAACCCAGTGAATATGAAATGTATTGTGATTCAAAAGAAATGTGTCTTTTAAACTAGTTTATTAATTTAAGATGTATTCATTTAAAGGGCCTCCCGTGTATTATCATGTGTTTACGTTTAGTTCCAAGAAAACGTATTCATTTTACAGATTTATTTCATTAACAGGTATTTATTTAAGTGGGTTCCACTGTATTTAAATCTTTGAACAATTTCCATTACTTCCTCTGCTCACTTGCTTCAAGGTGACTAATTTTAATAAGCCCATAAGATGCCTAGGGTCTTATTGAGTGTTCAGTTTGATCAATACGTTTAAATTAAATAGTGCAAAATATAAGCAAATATACACTAACAACTCAGTGAAAAGTGTGGCATGAACTAAACATTGATTGGTGTTCCACAGACATTCATTTGTTGTTTTGAGGACACTAATACTGCCTAGAAACTGCATCTACCTTTAAACACACCCGTACAATCTGAATACTAACAGACCATATGCAACCTGTGCAACCCCATTGACTTTCATGACACTGCACAGATTTGAAGAGAAAGTTTGCCTAGGTGTTATGTCACATATAACCTGATCTAGAAACCCCATTCATATGAGTAGTCTTATGGGGTCACATTCTGCCACTCCTACTCCAAATGAGTGACATCTTATTCCATATTAGGACTATTCATGGAGTAATGTACTACTCAACATGAATAAAGGAAGCAATATTAGGACCATTGGAATTATTCACATGAGTAAGGACTACTTGCATATTTCCTCTGACCTCACTGGGAGTTTAGGCTCACAGAATGGAGCCTACATATGTATTTTATATACAAACACATGCACTTAGAAGGTGTTTGTGTACAGAAGTAGAAATTTATTTTTGCTGTATTATAACACCATGTTGTTATTCTCAGTTCTACCCAATAAAAGATTAATGTTAAGCCCCACCTAGTATTAAATTGCTTTTGGTAACGCTAGCATCTGAGTCCTTCCACACAAGAAGAAAACACCCTTTTTATTTAACTACCCTTAACTGTAGTCACTGACATCACTCCATTGCATTTTTATTTTCCAGCATCCCTGCTTGATATTTTAGTTTTTGCCATGGAAGTGGATTTCTGAACAAGCATAGAGCAAATAAAACTTGACACTAGCAGTATATATTTTTAAATCTGCATGACATAAAATAGGTTCAAATCCAATATCTGTGTAGATCACTATTGCAGATTTTAATATTTGATTTTTTTCATATTCAAAGCAAATGCTGCATTTTACAAATGCTAAACATAATTTGCAGGTCCTTCTCTTTTTTTCTTGCTCTTTCTTGGTTAGCAAAGGTTTGAGATTATCATACTTTAGCATTCAATGTCTTCAAGAGAGAGTTTTTGATGCTTTCTAAATATACTACAATGACTCCTCGGCAATCATACTTTTATATCATTTTAAATGGTTCCTGATATCTTTTTCAACTTTGGGGCAGTTGCGCCCCCTTCTCTGCCCCTTTACCTGTTGTGTGATTTTTCTGACTATTTTTCATCTCCTTGGTAAGTGATATGCACTGTAACTACGCTGTCTTTTCTTGATATCATCTCTTCCTACTTAGCCACATAAGCAGAAGCTCATTTTATCAAAGGTAAATCAGCAGTAAGAAAGAAAGAAAGAAAGAAAGAAGTGCTGAGATAAAAAAATGTACATCTTGAAAGCAAATGCAGTCACATTTGGGACAAGTAAATTCTGTGAAGATGAAGTCAAATATGAAAAGCATTTCTCTAGTTTAAACTGACCAAATAGAGTTATAAACAGCAGAAGTATTTGAAGTTCCCTTTTTAAATTAAAGCTGGAGCTTTAACTTCTTAACCTTCAACACGACAAGTACAACACACTGTGCAAAAACAATTTTTAAGTCTTCTTAACAAACATCTGAAGTAAGTAGGCCAGTACAAGTTCAGAAGAACTGACTTTTCATTTGTGGCCATGCCAAGAAAAATGCTTAGTTTTTTTTGTTTAGTTTTGGTTTAGTTTGTTTTGATTTTTTCCAGTGTTTTGCATGTTTAGCGTTTTTAATATCAAAGGTATTGCTCTCTGTAAACAAGTGTAAGTTTACCGAGGCAGCTTCACTTACACTCTTCCCTTGTAATCAGATGTGAAAATTACACCCTCCCTTTTGGATACATGATAATTACACATTTCAACATACAAAGAATTGTCTCTGTTTCAGTTGTTGGAATGAAAAAGCCAAGGCATTCAGGAAAATATATTATTATATTAAAGATCATTGCCATAGCTGTTTTTGGTAACAGTGAAGTTTGTAATCAAAACTATGATCAAGATAGTTTGGGATTTAAATATATATATCTATGCGCACAAGAGAAAGAGCGAGCAAAGTCCAAATTAAAATTAAAAAGGTATGTAAGCAAGGAGGGTGAAATTTAGCCCTGTGCTGAGGACCAGTGCAAGGCCTATGCACTATTTAAATCTCATTTAAGCCCTATTTTGAGGGTGAATTTCACCCTGAAAGCATAATTTATGGAAAGCTTTTAAAACGTTTCCCAGCCTTTGTCACATTTTTGTCCTCTTTCTTTCTCCTGTTTTACTTACCTTTCTTGTGCACCCATTGATTTCAACATGAGTATGAGGTGAGTAAGGAATGCAGAATCAGGCACTGCTGCGAAAGAGTTGTGGGAAAAAAAATTACACATGCGAAAGTTGTGCTTTGACAGTTTCATGACCAGGCCAAATTATTATTGGTGTTCAGTGCAGCTTCACAAAAATGTCCCTTAAGGATATTTTTTTGCCAGAATCAACTGTTTATTTAATTTAAAAATCCTAAAGTTTTGCATCACATTAGAGGCAGAGTTGACCAAAGTCAAAGTTTAACATCAGCTGGCTGCATTACCTTTACTCGGAGTAAGCGAGGCTTACTCAGAAGAGGGCGATAAAAAAGTATGGGCACATGGGGAAAATAAAAATCTCGTATATTTTGTAAATAGATTAGGCAAACATCATCTATGCTATATAATGAGGATAATGTAGCTTAGTAGCATTCATTTATAGTCATCCCAAAGCACTCCTCTAAAGTAAAATACATACTATAGATATACTAACTATCCCTACTTTATATAGGGATCATTTTATCCACCTTTGAAATGCAGCCACCTCTGAGCTCGAACATGGCAGCCCTGCTCCGCAGTGCTATGGAACAGTTAAGGACAGGAAGTGAATATGAATATTTTATCCAACAGAATCTTCAGAGAAAATTAGAAAACTAGCTACCTTAGTTGGAGTTTCCCTAGGACAACAGAATTAACACCCCAATTACTACAAAAATATTCTGGGGTCTTTAATAATCCAAAAGACCTTAATCTCATTGCTCATCCAAAACATAGTACCTACAGCATCATGCTGCCCTCCAAACACCATACTGGTTGGTTGGTTCAGTATTGAGTCAGAGGGAAGAGCGCCACTTCCTGAATTGCCAGCACTACTTCTATTTATTTTACAGATGTTAGGAAGATTTTTTTTCCTTTTATGGGCAGAAAGAAAAGGAGCAAGATGGGGAGGTGCTAGGCGGGTAAATCTGCACTATAGGCAATGAATATTACAATGCTATTATATGATCTAACGTCAATTTCCTCACTCTGAAAATCACCTTGGAAGGATGGACAAATCCATCTTATCCAACTGGACAACACATTTCCTTGGTAGGGAGAGAAATCTTTCAGGGGAATGCAACTACAGAGGCAGGAGAGACCATGTAGGTCATGAGTTAGGAAGCCAAAACATCAGAGAGAGAAGCTGCAGTGAATTCAGGGAGGAATTGGAGTCATCAAAGAGAGAAGCTGCAGACTGCAGAGGTAGTAGGGAGACTAGGGAGTGGAACCACTGAGGAGACGCAGCTTGCCTGGGAAGCAGGAAGCAAAGGAGGGAGAGGGATGGAACCGACAAGGAGAATGATGTGGAATTAGGGAGAGAGTAATAACTGGGGAGAAGTCTGAGGAGGAAGCAGAGAGAGAGAGTGGCCAGAGGGCTTGTTGGGGAAGAAGAGCCTGCACAGAGAAAGGGAAGTAGATTCATTGACGAGAGATGCGACAGAGTTAGTGAGAAGACAGGGGAAAGGAAGCAGAAAGCAGAGAGGCTGCAGAGGAAGCAGGAAGCAATCTCATTGGCCAGAGGAAGTGGGAGGACCAGGAAGGGAACTAGAAAGGTCAGAGGTGGCAGAGGGAGCAGAGAGTGGGTGGTCAGAGAGGGAAGAAATTAAAAGAGAACATGGGAATTGTGCCTTTAGTCCACATTTCCATATTAAATTATCTCACAATGTAGTGAGTGAACAGCAAGTGAATACTCTCTGACATATGGGGCACATGGCTTTAGGATCTCAGGAGTGTGAGTGCATGTATGTATGATGCTGTCCTTAAAGTTGCAGCTGCAGTTCCATTATTTTAAGGGCTTCCCTTCTCCATTTATATTAAACATGTGCATGATAGAGAGAACATATCCCCAAATCTATATGGAGGAGATAGGGCCTGATTCTGATCTCACACTGATGTAAATCAAGAGTGGTGCCATTTAAGTCAACACAGTTGTACTCGTGAGAAGAAAAATAGGATTCTGCCCTGGAAAATAGAAATTTCCCTAGGCTAAAATGTGATAGTGCTGGTCTCAGCACAGAGGTTACTTTTTTATTTCTTCTTCCAAATTTGAAAAAAGACCAGTTTGCTTATAATCAGGTTATAGGATTACAAAGTTAACAGAAGTCCTGGTTTCAGATACTCTTTTGCACACATATCACTTAACCAAAAATTGAATGTGTCAACAATTGAGATGTTGACCTTTGATACCAGCTATTGCACATGTTCAGTGAATATTTTTTAAACAAATTTCATGAAGATTTTTAATATGTTACTGTTTGTGTGGGAGAATAATGCCTGTTTTAAAAACAAGAATAAATACACATTTCCCCTGTAGACTAGAATAAGTCCAAAGCTAATGGCCTGATCTAATTCAATTAAAATCATTTTACAAATTGATGCAATGGGCCAAATGCTGCCCTTATATAGGATCACTGAAGTCAGTGGCCCAATATGTCTGCCTAAATCTGAGTTTACTCTTCATATTTCAGTTACTGGAAAGAAGTAGCTTCAGTCCCTTTGGTAAATAATATTTTGCAGATCCATCCATCAGAGATAGTTTTTAAAAAAGCAAAATATAGGGCCAAATTCTGTGCTGACTGACAATGAAGTCACAGTCAGCATAGAATCTGCTCTCCTAAGAAAGAATTGAACACTGTTCAAATAACATGAAAGTGGTGACTCAAACTGACCAAAGCAAGTTATTCTGAGCTAGGAGCAGCACTTCATCCCTAACTAGCCATGTTATAAATAAGATGATCCTTGCCATCAGTTAATGATATTCCATTATTATCATTAACTCCCTGCTCCTTTTCTTTATTATTTGATCAATTTTTTCTGTGCATATCTCAAATTAATTTTTGTACCCACTTGGCATAGACATACGATTGTATCTTTGGACCAAATTCTGTGCTGATGCCAGTGGGAGTTTTACTGGAATAAAGAGGGCAGGATTTAGCCCAAGGTGTGCATTTCAAGTTGATTTCAGAGTCACTGCATCACAAAGTAGAACTGTGTGGGCAAAGAGAAACATTCTCTTCATCTCTAAAGCATATTGTGGACAGAGTTATCAAGTCATGGTATAGTGTTTTAGGAAGGTTGTTGTTCTGCAAAGCCTCTGTTGGTTCTAAATCACTCTGTTGCTCTTCTGGCTTCCTAGCATTAGGAAAAAAGTTTTTTCCTTACCATTGCTGCTATGTGTAAAGGTGAGATTTCACTGACTCCAGCTTTGCAGAGAGTACTGGGAGCCTTGCTAATGTGCATATTGATGTACCTTGTAGCCTCCAAGATGACGAAAAAGCATATTGCTTATTTCCACAACAACGAAGTTAAGAGAAATTTTACAACCAGCCTCTTGTTCTACCTGGGGAATTTCTTCCCAGGTGACAGAGCTAAGGAACATCTGATTTTTGCAATATGAATGTAAAATGAATAAATAAATATGACACAAATGAAGTTTTAAGTCTGGGCAATAATACCTTTTCCACTAGTACTCAGATATGATATAGCTTTAGTTTGAATTCATCCTGTCCACTGCGGCTAAAAGATGGAGGTGCTATTATGAGACCTTTTTTGAATTTGCTTTATTCACTGTTTACTATGCTGGGCTGACATGATATGATTTGTGCATTGCGGGGTCACAACAAGCTACTCGCAGGACAATTTGGTGAATCAAGAGGGTGATTGTGTCTGGTGCCAGTCAGTCGCAATTAGGGCCAGGATCAGGGAGGCCCAGAGCTTGTGTATCGTCTTGGGCAAGCTTCATAGAAATCAGCTCACCTGAAACTAATTGTCACAACAGAGACCTTATGCAAATGAGCCCTAGGGTTAGCGTGGGAAAAGAAAAACTGTCGCAAAGATAGGTGACCTGCTGAGCAGGGGGTCTGTTGCTGGGGAAATCTTTGTTCAATGAGTTAAAAAAATGTTCTCATTGTTCAAAATCCAAGAAAACGTAGCAGATACTCTCACTAAGAAAGCGTGGCGAGCACACTCATCTGAAAGTCCAATAAAGTGGCAGCCAGCTTTTGAGCATGTAATAAATTGGAAGTCTTTATTCTTTATACAGGCTGCAGCAGGAAAATTATTTTCCTTTGGAAAGGGGCCTTTAAAGTTTAGGTACTTGTAGTTAGCCAATGTTTAAAACTTAACTGCCTGTCAAATCTTTTGCCTGCCTAACCTGTTGGAATTCAGAAGACTTTCTGTACCTGAAATTTTAGCAACTTAAAAAAAATGTGACATAAATCTACTTTTCTGTATCTGAAAGTTCTGATTTTATAAACATGAGCTGTTTGGTTTCTGAGGCCATTTGATTTCAAAGTTAGAAACATAAGGTACTTCTTGAATTGGGAGAGCAAATCAGTGACTGTATTCTCCCTTCTTTAAAACCCTTCTGGGTTGTTTCTTTAGAACTTAGAACATCTTGTATCTTGCACATTCTAAAATGGCTAATGAGAACGAGATGGGGAGGTTAGAATGTTGGAAAGAAAACAATGAATTAGGAACACTTAATGACATGCTCCTTGACATTTGAATGTGAAAGCTGCTATTTCTGACATGCTCCCGCTACCTCTTTTCCCCCCTCCCTATTCTCCTCTACCTCCAACACAGGCAAAGAAGGGCATAATTTTCCAAAAACACGTTACACAAAATATGTCTTGTTCACTTCTTCCTGTTTAACAATTTTTACGTGGGTTGCTCAACACATTTGAAAATTGAAACACCACCTATATAATACAGTGCTGAACTGATGATTTATATTGTAATTTATGCTGTCAATGGCAAATTCAAAAGAAAGGGACATATTTATGCAATAGACTCAAATGATGAAATGCAAATATCCTATGAACTCATACAATTATAGGCAGCTAGGGTATTTTTGCATGTAATACTTTTTCAAAGGGTGGGAGGAGTGAAGGCAGTAAAAAATATACAGATTGCAGAGACAAGAGTTACTTCGCGCTATCATCGAATGCAAAAGAATAGTTATTTTGTTTGGCTAATGACTAGATCTGTGCTTTCATTGTGGTTACTTTAAAGGGATGAAACTTGGATGTGTATCAGATCAGCAAGTTCTGAAATTAACTTCCTAGTCACCAAACATCATGAAATAAGGATGGCTTAAAAGTAGTGCAGCTTAATCACCAACTTTTTTTTTATCTCTTTTGTCCCTTTACCACTGTCTGAAATAATTTCCACAAATAGGAGACGTTTCACAGTGGGTATGAGGCGCTCAGCTTTCACTCATCAAACTTTAATCGGAACTGCATTTTAGTTTTTGAATAAAGAACACTTAAAAAATTTAGATGCAAATTATTTTGCATTATTCATGCTCTAAGTGTCCTTGTAGATTTAAACACTTCTGAGGCCACCTTGATTCAAGTAATTACCTAGGCCCTCACTGCTCCATCATGAATAAGGTATTTTGTACAAGTAAAGTATGCACCCGATGAGCTTTTAAAGTGGCTTTACACTGAACTTGTGTATTGCTTCTTGTGCATGAGTGAGTCGAACATGCGTCGCAATCTGTCTCAGGTGGGAAATCCTGGCAGAGCATCCATGAGTGACGGAATGAAGCTTAAGAGTCTCAACACACACTATTTCTTTGTCTTCTCTTAAGAATCTCCAAGTGATTCTTTTGCTTGAGTCTTGTGGCTTGTGTTAAAAATCTAAGGAAGCAATAGCTTCTAGCAGGGAAAGAAATGACAGTCATTTTTAACTTAACTGTTTGCCTCCCGTACTTGTGCCCATTCTCCTGCTGTCTGAGCTCAGTCACTTAAGGCTTTCACATAAGATTGTACAAGTCTTTCTACTCTTATGTAGCATTGTACATCTGCCTCTCCATCTGTCTGCCTAGCCTCTCTCACATACCAGAGCAAGGTACCACCTGAACAGTATTTTTCACACAATAGAACTGGCTATGTACTAGGCACAGCAGCTGAAGCCTGTCTGCAGCAGAAATTGCTGTTTGAGGGAAAGCTAAATACATATATAAATAGAGAGAGAGAGAGAGAGAGGGAGAGAGACATTAAGCAAAATGCGCTTGCAAGAGTTAAATATAATTGGCTGGACCTCGTAGTTGGCGTTTGTTATAAAGTGCCCATGTTTTGTTTTTTTTCCAGCTACATTGCTTTGAAGAATTATAGGAATTTTATGATGTGCTATTGGAGTACCACTGGCAGAGATTACAGTAAAGGGGTTAAAGTTGGTTTATGTTAAAAAAATTATGCAGAAACCAATAAAAATAAACACACTCCAGTAGACTAAACTTGCTGGGCTTTTAGTTTTAGCTTAACAATAGAAGTTTAGATGAAATCCAACATAGCAGCTTTTAGAAAATTAGTTGACACTCATAGTTGATCATCTTTACTACACAGCGGTATAATTAATATTTAAACATTCTAATAATGTAGCTTGCTTTGCATGCACTTTTCAGCCCCACCACAGTATATTTTATTGGGAATAGTGCTAGCATTTTGTAAGGTAATGCCATTTTTTAAAGTTATATTTAAAATAGGATATTGCCTTCACACTCACTGTAGGAGAAATATCAATAGGACAATAGGCAGGTTTGGTATGTCAGCTTATGATTGAAACAAGTCTTTACTGCATACAATAGAAATATGTAAGAGGCTACCTCATTGCCATCACCATAAAATAAATACACCCAGAGAATAGTGATTTAGAAAGCTGTCTTTGGTTGTTCATTTTTCCTTTTGGTACCTGTAATAAGAGGAACTTTTAATATCTAGATGTGGTGAGAAATCAGGCAGTGACCCAGAGATCTGTGAAATACTGAACCTCTGACACTTGCTCATTTAGAGCTAGAGAACATTTAATAAAGAAGTCAGGCAAGTAAAAAATAAAGTATAGAGTTTTCACATGAGTATTGTCTGGGTTAAGACTTATGTCTGCCTAGCAACTTAGTAAATTGGAGAGAAATCATCAACATGGGAAAGGCCTGAGCTAGTTTATTTACATATGAGAACTTTCTTCCTCTTCTAGTCTCAGGACTGTAGGTGGCAAGGAAAAGTTGTTTCAGGTGCTGCACTCATCAGTATAATCCCTTGGATGAAAGCAAGGTGCCCTTTATTCTTGGTTTTATAATTTGTATAGCAGGAAACAATGTTCTTCTTTTCTGAGCTAATTTAAACCGGCTTCAGTGGCCTAGTCCTGCAACCCTTTCACATGCATAGCTCTCACTGATGTGAATTTAGTGTTCATAGCAATATAAGATTGGGGATTAAGTGCATATTATTTACCAGCAGAGATTTATTTGTTTGTTCCATAAAAAATATGTAGAATGAGCTAAAAACTCATTGTCAAGATCAACCTCTTGGAGACCAATATGCTGTGGGCAGTTGGCCCAGTTGAGGAAAAAAAGTGTAAAATATAATGAAACACAAAACTACCAAATCCTCAATTCCCCCTCTGGCTGGTTGGAGCTGCAGAAAGGCTACCTGGGGATTAATGTTGCATAGGTAGAGTTGATGGCCCTTACAGTTCCTGGTGTAGGAGGTGTGTTGGGGTGTGGCCACTGGAGCAATTGCTGGCTGGCAAGCCCTTTGAGAGCCACTGCAGCAGATATCCCACAGGGTGCAGGATTGAAAAGATGTCTTAAAATGTTGGTGCAGTTGAGGATCTGGCCCTGTGTTTTGTCACATTTCATTGCAAGCTTGAAACCAGATCCATTTCTATGAATAACATTAATAAAGTGCACATGTTTTTCAAGCAATAATGTCCTTTCATTAAAACCCTGCATCCATTCAGGGGGTTTTATGTTAATTGAAAAATAGCCATTTCCTTAACATGTCAGAAAAAGGAAGATTTCACCAAACAGGAAACATTTTCATGCCAAATGCCACTAAACGAAAATGTTCAGTGTCGCACCACTCTAGTCCAGTACTAGGACTTCATCCAGCTTCTCTGGACGTCAATGGGAGTTTTTTCATTGACTTCAAAATGAGCAGGAGCAGGCTCGGCTCTTAGAGTTTTTCATGTGCAATGACTGTATGAGTGAGCCCATGGTAGTCACACAGTGTCCCACACTGTACAAGACTGGGAGGCTCGATTGCCCATTGCCCAGATCTTTCTGTAATTTATACTATGCATTGTGTTATTTAACTCTGGGAGCAGTCTGGGATACAGGTTTTATGGAAGACGTTACTGCAAGTAAAACAAAGATGCATTGTATTGACAGTGGCATGTCAATGCTCCATGCAGGCTCTATATTCATAGGGCAGTGATGGGAGTGGGACTTGCAGGGAAACAGATAAACAACAAACATAAAGTACATAATAATTGCTTAAAATATGACTATAACTTCAAGCCCGGCAGTACTGCACAAGGCCACATAACAAAACTATGTCTAAAAGCTTCTCCTCTTCTTGTTTTTCAAGTGAGAAAAAAAGTAATATTTAGAGATTCTTAGATACAGGCATTTGTGTTTCAGATGTTAACAAACTGCCTCTGATGGTTTGATTGGTTTATTCTTTATCAGGTTTTGTTCAGTTAAGCAGTTGCACGCACCTTGCCCACAAATAACTAAAAGAGTGTGAACTATTTTAAACCTGTTCCTGAGGTGGTAAAAAAGAGATAAGTTCTGACCTAGCTGATATCTCACTTGTGTGTTTGGCAGCTATATCCAGAAATGGATAAAATTTAAAGCATTTTTCATATGCTCATCTCAACCTGCATAGGGAACAAAATATAGAGAAGAGAGTAGCCTTAAGATGTTTCTATCACAAGTGTATTTCTTACATTTCTTACAATATAGCACTTCTTTTTTGAAACAAAATATATGTATTTTTACTGTCTTAAAGACAATTCTACAGCAGAGTTTGATTTCAACATCAGCCTTATGGCAGCCATGTGGGAGTGAGATTATGGGACGTGGAACAAAAGTCTTCAAGCCAAAGGAGGCCTTCTGAGCATAATGATTCTTATTTAAATTAGTCTCTGTGTTATTACTCAGTTGAGGAGGGGAGAATGAAACCTACTAAAAGAATATTTATTTAAAACCACCTGAATTGTAGATGAAGAAAAATAGTTTGCAGCTTGTAAAATGGACAAATATTTTTCATATAATAATTATCCTATCAAGCAACCCTCACTCATTTATTTATGCTTTTATTTTTTTTACATTTAAACTTGTTTTTCTTGTTGGCATACCCGCCAACTGATTTGTAAATGTGCTTAAAATTACTTTGTATATTACAATGGCTGCCACCTATTCAAACTCACTTAGTAATTTAGCAAACTTCTTTGCCAGTGGGTGAAAGTACAGTGCATTATATATGTATAAGGAAAGGTACACTCATTATGATGCATGTGTGAAAAGGAATGATTTCCCTTAAAGCTGATCAGTGAGTGAAGGAGCTCTCGGTGCATCATAGTGTGTGTGCATGTACGTGTGTGAGAGTCTCTATATGTGTAACTTCTAGAAATGTTAGTCAGGAACCTACCAGCGATACTCTCCTGTGAAACCTGAGAAGATTTATAACAAGTAGGTAATAGGTTCAGGCCTGTGTGAGGAGAGCATGAACTAAAATTCATGCTGTGGCAGAACATGGGTTTTAGGGGGAAAGAGAAAACCTGAGGGTCTTGTTTCTTCACAGATCTCCTACACATTTAAAAGGATACTGAGCTGGCATCAGGTAACATTCAACAGCTCTCTAGGATTTAAAAAGAATCAAACAATACATTTGGAGATCACCCTATCATTTTGAATAGCATTCTTCATGTGTTTGAAAACCCGCACACTCGCATGCATTATGACAAGGAGTGAGCTTCCCAGCTCGCAGAGTTTGTCAAATGAAATAAATAAAGCAACCAAAATAAAGTGAGACAAAGGGCCTGATTCACCTCTCACTCACACCTGTTTTACCTTCATTGACTTCCATGTAGTAAGCTACTCTAGTTTTACCTTGGTGTCAGAGGAGAATTGAACCCTGAATTTTATTTTGATTCAGCTTATATGAGTGTTTAAATAGCACTTTCCTAAATGTTGTAAAATCATAACACACACCCCTGTGGAATTTGATGCATTAAGTCAGGTAAATAGCACAGTAAGATTCAATAATATAGCCATGGATGAATTTGAGGAGATGTTGGGCCAGATCCTGCTCTTCCTGATCAATCAACAGAGCCACTCATTTGAGTAAGGCGAGAAGGATTCAGCCCATTAGCTTTTATTTATTGTGAGGAACAACCAAAGCATTATGGATTGAGTTGGTCAATTTATGACCAATAAACATAAAAATAAAAACTTCTTCTCCAAAGCAGGGTTTATTCACGCTGCACTGCTTCTTTCTGTGGTTTCTGTCATTTTAATTTCAAGGAAAGGATGTGATATGGCTTGTTTGTAAAAAGTTTTTATTTTTATTTTATGAGGACCAATTTTTATTGAATTAATTTGATAGCGAATGAGCATGAATGTTTTCTCATGACACTCCAGCTGGCATGTTTTGGTCAGGGATATCCAGAGTGTATTTTCAGGTGTAACTTAAAGTTTCCTTGTAATAAGTGTAACGTGGTAAGGAAGGGGAAGAAGAGTTAGTTTGTCATTAACATTCTTCAATTCTGGAGCCCATCAGGAGGTAGATAAGGTAGCACAGGGTCCATCCACCTCCCCAGCCACAGGAGGACAATGCCTGGAATGTTTGCAATGTGTTTCTATTTTTGTCATACCTATGTGTGGCCATCCATCTGGTCTTAATCCATCAGTCTCATCCCAGAGCTTTGCTGTTCTCCCAGCTGAAATAATACACTTCTTCATCAGAGCTCTGCCTTAAGGAGGGTCACTGCTCATGATTCCCCAGACAAGGCATATTAACAAGGCTTACATATTTGTAAACATAGGTAAACCCAAGAGGGGTAGTTGGAAAGGAACATTTTGAAATATGAATATTTTATGAATAAACCACTGTGATGTTTACTTAGCAATGTTACATAGCAAAACTTGATGAAGTACTGAAGTTAAATTTATTTTAGCAAAAAATCTCAGAAGCACAGAGACAAAGATAAATGATGGAGAAATGAATGATCAGAGGTATTTAATCAGAGGTAGTGTGTATAAAATATGTTTCTCAAAGAACGGGGAAAGTGGGCGGTGAGCTCTGTAAAATGTGCCATTTATTTATTTAGATTGCACATCAGGAGATGAAACAAATGAAAACTCTGACTTGTTAATAATTTACATTTAAGTGGAAAATTCTTACATGCTGTTAAGATACCTCCAAGACCTGACACTGCAAATGCAAATAATTTACATTCTTTGTGCGCAGACGACTCAGCTTGTCTGGAAAAAAAAATTCAAATAAGTGTTCAGGGGGCAATCAAAACCAGGATACATTTACACTCCTATAATTACATTTATTAATTTCGGATGACTCTTTTGAAGCATTCATGTAGCTGACCTCTCCATTCATCAGGTGTTCCTTGCTGAGAATCCGCTGGGCATACCTCACAACCTAGGAGGTAGGAGATGCAAAAAAGGGGGATTTCTTTTCAAAAAGCAGCACTATTACTTTTCCACTAACAGCTTATGCAAAAAGTTTTGTGGGGGAGAAAAAGGCCCAAGCAAAAAAGAGGAGTGTGCATAACAATAACTACCTCTGTCCCTTCTGTTTTTGTTCTTTTCATGTCAGGGAACTTTTTAGCTGTGCTGCCTGGGTAACTGCTCTGGAAGGTTGGAATATCTCTTGTTGAAGGAGGTTTGTGATTGAGGGCCCTCTGACACAACCTTTTGTTGCTCTGAGGTGTTTGATCCTCTTTTCCTTTCTTCTAAAACCAATCCCATCCCTTTAAAAAATGGATAACCAGCACTTCTTTTACTTATTGTCAGCTTTTGGAAAGTTACTGTGGGGGGTTGTAGAAGTTTAACTAGTTAACCCCTTGCATACTGATCTCTTTCTGACATGATACTTTTTTCTTTTTGTTAAACATGGAATAGTTTCATAGCTGTGTCAGGTATGCAAATCCTTTTTCCTATCAAACCATGTGATTCACAGGCTTTGGGCTGCAGATAGCTTTCTTGCAGATCTTTGTTTTGCCTCACCCTGCAGACCTTACTCAGGCAAAACTGCCCATTAGAGTTAAAGGGATGCTAGCTTCAGCAAGGACTGCAGGATCAGTCTCGAAATCAGGGTGTGGGCAATTCAAGTGCAGTGAAACTTCAAAATGATTCACAATTTGAAATTGTAGATTTCCTTATCTTTCCTTAAACTGAAACTTGTGCGAGTCACCACAGGCACAAGCCAATCTGATATACTCATTTTCTTGCTCTGTGAGAGCGGCTCTCAATCATAAGAATTCACAGAGAGTTACTCTTCAAAACTATGTGGTGAAATCTGAAAGTAACAAAGGAAGAGCACCTTAAAATGAAAATTGCAGTGTGTTTGCTCACTAAGAGCCTTGTGATTAAATGCTGGATTTTTTTTTCTTCAAAAAAAAAAAAAAGGGCCACAACCCAGGCTGCAGGAAAGAAAAGCAGCTTAAATGGATTATTTAACAAAAAGCAACTTATGGCTCCTAGATAGTGACCTACATTCTGCACACAATGATGATGTTTTACGGTGGTGATAGGGTTAATAACCTAACATCATTCATGTAGTGTTTTTTGAAAATTGAATTTTACTGCTACAAAGTAAATGTAACAGCCCTCTGGAGACAATATTACAGGCACTTTATTGTTTGCTAAGCTGATGTCATCTTTCTACGGACTGACTTTAAAACAAAGGCTGAACATTTATTACAAATATCACTGTGTGAAAGGAAATCTACCGAAATATTGTTTAGAAGGTGAACTGATAAAAAATTGTATTAATACTTGGCTTTGATTATCTGCAAAGTAATGCCTGGAGAATATTTCCCACGTGACCTTTTTTCAACATAAATTTTCATCTTCGATAGTCACATGCTCACTTTTAAATATTATCCATCTCTGAGTATGTGTTTCTTTAAATTTGTTTTATGATATACTTTAAAATTCATTCATAACTCTTCACAGCTTCTTTGTAAGAATACAGATGAGATTTTGATTGGAATCTAAAATGTTCCCCTCAGAGCTGTTTTATACAAACAGAGTCATGCCTGCTCATTGAAATCAGTGGAACTACTCGCATGTGTAAAACCAGCAAGATTTTACCATCAGGGACATGCTTAGGACCTGATCCTGTTCCCATTCTGAATTAGGCCACTATTCAGGCCCAGTGTATGCATTAAAGCCAACATTTTCAGGCCTGAATGCCTAAGGTTATGCTCCTAAATGCATAGTTAAATAAAAGTGGTCTGATTTTTCAAAGATGCTGAGAACGTTGATGTTCTCAGTGACTTCAACAGGATTTGTGGGATGTTCGATGCTTTAGGAAATCAACCCATGTATATTTAGGTGACTAAATATGGGTGTAGGAGCTTAATGTTAATCACCCATGTTGTTTGTAAATAACACAGAGCCTTCTGAGTTTATTTATGAGTTTCATTCACACAAATAAAAAATCTATCCAGTGAGCAAAATACCTTGCCTCCTGTTTACAAGAGTGATTTATTTGCAAAAAACCTAATGTTCATAAAAGTTATCATTTCTTTTTATGTTGCTTCACTTTGAAAGCAAATTAATGATAATTTTAAAGCAATAATTACAGTGAGGAAAAGGTATTCTCGTGTATTCCAGTATCACTAATGTGGCTTTGACGGTGACATACAGAAAGAGGAAAACAGCTTTATGGGAAAGGGGGCCTAAGCAGCTGATTAGCTCATCTGTGTTGAAGAACGGTTGCAAGAGTAGTGCAGGGAAAAAGAGACAAGTCTGGAAAGTGCATACAGAAGTTACAAATAAAACTTGTAATTTAATGGGAGAGCTGTGATATTAGTATTTCTTTCTGAAATTTGTATAGATGCAGTACATACTGAATGAGTGGGACATTCACCTACGTTCCCAAGCAGAGGTTTATATTCACAACCTCTTGTTAAATATTTAATGCTAACAGACTGTGGCAGCCTCTATCACTGGGATTAAAACTGGCAATTGGACTCTAACAGTTTACTTTTAATAACCTCAGAGCAAAGTTTTTAGATTGCCAACAGTTATCAAAGAGCATCTTGCCTGTTTCACTAATGGTCATATTCTTAGATGTTTGAATATTATTTTGCGTGTCAAGCCAATCTATCTGGCATATCATCCAACATCCTTTAACTTGTGCTTCATGGCATTTTTTGTTTAAATCTTTGGGGTTGCTCACATAGGTTTAACCCTGACACAAACAATACTCACGTTGACATCAGTGGGGGTTGCATGTACGTAGCACTGCAAAATCGGGCCATAAATGAAAATTAAAAAGAGATATTGTTTAAAAATATAATCAACAACTATGAATTTTCTGTTTAACTGATGTGTGAAGGTGACCTAGAATGCAACCAAACACAGTTCAAATAAGATCCAAATGTTCTCAGAACCTTTGAAACTTTCCAAATACCTGGAGGTCCACTGCAGAATATTCTTCCTCACAGTACCTGCTAGACACTGAATAGCTGGCAAAATGGGGCCTGAGGGCCTGATCCAAAGCCCACTGAAGTCAATGGAATGACTCCCATTAACTTCAGTGGACTTTGGGTTAGACCCTAAGTTCATTTTCACAAAGAGTCTCCTCAGCTGACCTTCAAGTGCAGTACTGATGATAGCTTCTAAACTTTAAAAGGTGACTTTATGTCAGAAAAACTGAAAACAACAGTTTTCTCCAATAATTTTTCCCATCTGTGTGAGATACAGGGGGGGAAATTTGCTGCAGGTGTCAGTAGATGCAACCCCCTTGAAAGTCAATGGACTTGGACCCGCTAATGCCAGCTGTGAGTCTGATCTCCAGCGTTCAACTGCCCTCTGATCTCAAGGTTAACAAGATAGATATATAGATCTACAGTATACAATATGTGCCATTAAATTTACCAATGCTGCAAATGGATGATGCTAGGCATCTCCTTTCTAGCTCACACGCTACAATTGTTTCAATTGCTTTGAAGTCAAACATGTTTTATGCTGTTTAGAAAGAAATCTCTGTAGTGTCTCCCGCAGTAGACAGTACTTGGTTGTAATGAATATAAAGGTGATTCTTTAGTGAGGCTGCCGGACACAGACAGGACCCTGAAGTTCGCTAGCTCGCAGGCTGAATAGCCGAGCCCTAGTGACACTGCACAGAGGTCTCTCTAACTCCCAACCTGGATTTTGTAGTCACAGAAAGGAGTGCCAAATACTGTACACAAAGCATACAAGAAGGAAAAAATATCCCTTCTTTACAGAGGAAATGTCGAAACAGTGTGCCACATTATACAATCAAAATTTCTTCATTATTTTAGTTGTACTAGAATTCAAAGAGGGTTTTATTTAAAAAAAAAGAGTATAATCACACATTTGAACCTAAGAATTAGTTTTTTACAGTGAGATAGAAAAACCCAAAATCTTGAGGAACACTTTCAGAATAACCAGAGAAAAATAAACCATTCCTTATGTCAGTCTTGTTAGAGAGGGATTAAGAAACTGGCAATTATTTTGGCGACCTTAATTGTTGCTCTGGAGGAAAATATGTAATTAGAGCACGTTCACAGGCCTGCACACCTGCAGCACATCCTACAGTATAATGTCAGCTTTCAGTGCTTGCTGGTGCCAGGTTCTATCACAACCAGTCACAGTGATGCTCTGAGAACATTTCGGACTCATGTAATGTGGCTTCTGTGTATGAAAGAAGCAGGCATTTACACTGCCATACAATGGAGTGCATTACTGCAACACTGGTTTCATTCTTTTCTGACGCCTACCTTCAGCACTGCTCTGGTTTACTCAGTTTGAGGTTTTATTGTTACGGTATAATAGTCCTGTACATTTCTGAAATTCTCTTATTATTCATCTTATTAATACAGTACTGGCTTGATCATCAGGCTGCAGTTGTGAAGGGGAAGATTCAGAGTGTTAGCTAAGTCAGAAGCTGGGTAAATTCTTGGTATAATAAGAACAATTGTTTGACGTGAGTTAGATATTTTGAGTGTATGCACATATCTACAGATGCCAATATACATACATGTCTATGGTGTATTTTGCTACCGCTATATCTAAAGTGAGTGAGCAACATTCTGACCAATATTAAAATTTTTGAGGGAATGGTGAAACATCATCTTGTGACAATCTTCAGCCTCTTTTTTTCGAGTAATTTCTATTTAAAAAACCCTCTGAGGTTTGGAAAGCTAGTTAAAATAAAGGAATAGTAGAGGGAATAACTGTCTTCCAGCTAAATTCAGTAATCTGGCATGCTGATAGTTAACAGACTTCTCCCCCTAAGGGAGATACACTGTATTTTGCTATCTGACATGTTGTCATATATAAAGAAATCAATTGGTAATTAAATGATGCACCTTGTGAAGATGACAAAAGGCATTTGGTTGCAAAAAGAGAACTGGGTTGTGAGGGGTTTGTAATGAAGGCCTAATGACTATTCATAAGAGATTTTCAGTCCGTTGATCCACTTGACTGGAAAGTTCTGCCCTGGAGAGTTAGTGCTGTCAGTTTCTCTCACCTCAGAAAGCCGCCGCAATCGACGGTGTAGAGTATGAGCGAGAAATTATCTAGTTGTTGCTTCAGGCCTATCTTAGGTCACATGCAGAAGGCACACATCTGGCTTCCTGTAGGTGCAACCTCAGGACATAAACTTTGACTAATTTTTAAACTATAAATATGTAAGACTGACACTGAATAAGTTACCTTTTATTCATATTTTAATATATTTTATAGTACATCAAAGTCTTTTAGTGAAGCTACCATTTTGGATTCTCAATTGTTGTTCATATTTCAGTAATGTCACTTTTCTGTCATGTGCTAGGGAACGTTTTAGGCAGTTTCTGTGGCTCAGATGCTACCCATGTTACCTTTTGGCTCCCTGTTTACAACCAACTGACCAGTCAGAATTATTTGTCTAAGGTCACCTACACTGAGACTTGATGGAGGTGTCAGGATGCATTATAGGACTGCATAGACTTTTCCCTCACTGTAGTCTTTTCATGTTATAAAGATCTCAGGTCACTAGTATCCAGGGTAATGGAATCAGACCTCTGATCATTCCTTCTTTCAAGATCTTTCCTTATCCTTTTCCTCTGCAAGAAGTCCTTTGGATGAGGAATGTTTGTACCCGGCATGCCAGGATACAGGAATTCAGAACTGCTAGAAAAAAAGTGTCCTGGATATATTCATGGTACCAGGAATTGAACCACAATTTTTGAGAGTGCATATATGAGCATACTCCTATGATGTGAATTTGAGGTTCTATAGCCTACACTGTGCCTTTGAAATGGGCAAATGTCTCCATCCAGCAAATCATAAAATGTAATGAAAGGAAAAAAAAACATTTTAGAAGATTGTTCTGAGGTGTGAGGTGTTACACTTTATTGGTGATCTCCTATAGAACTCCTGTGCACAGCCAGTACCAAGGTAACTCTGTACATATTTGCTTTTGAAAAGTGACCCTCCACATTATCTTATCAAGCAGCTTACCTTATCAAAGGTAAATATGTTTATCACCTCATTAAGCTTTTTTTCATGGGCACTTGAAAGCAGTATTTGTGGACAAAAACCTGTCAAAGGCATTGTTTGAGACATGTGTACCCGAGGAAGAGTAGGGCAAACTTCAGAGGTTTCAATCAGTCAGTAATGGAGAAGCAAAGTAATTCAATACATTATGCGGATTTGAGAAGACCTCACTGGTGTTTCCTTCTTGTGTATTGTGGTTACTGAATTTTGCTGCTGTGTTTGCCAGAGCTGACAAGGTGGACCAAATGAATGGACAAATGCCAAAAAAACAATTATGTTTATTAATGTACATTGATTGCTTGTTTAGGGTATAAAACAAATTAAAAAATACATTAGTATTTAAACCTTCTTTTTATAGCTGGGCTAATGAGTACTTGTAATATAGTATCTAGTAAAGGACATTCTACAATACCTGTAAGTCCTGGCTTTATTGTCAAATTAGTTGACTTTAATTTAAAAGGATGTTGCTATTGGAAGAAATGTTTATTTCTTTAAATGATAACCTGGCTTGTAATATTCAAGTCAATTAGTTAGGGCCAGAGTCATCCACCCTTACACTCTGACTCAAACTTTAAATGGGACTATTCACAAAGTGAGTCTGCAACCTGTCACCTTATGGAGGGAGCTGGAGTTCGTTGCCCTCGCTATAGAACAGGAGGCGGGGCCTATACTGAAACAGGAAGGTCCCAGGACTATCTGCACAGAGGTTGTGTGCCTCTGTGCTGGCCCACTTTCCAGCTACCTGGCTGCACAGCTCCATTGGATAGGATCTGCCCTGGATTCCCCCAGACATAGCTCCCTCCTGTACCAGCGGCAGCTACATTCCCAAGAAAGGGGGAAAGATGAGGGGTCAGCAGAAAAAGATAATACAGCCTAGACTGCTTCTCCCTTGATGCAGACTCCACCTTCTCCTCAGCACAGATTCTAGAATCACAGAGCACTGTCCTCAGGATCCACTGGCCAGGTCAGGGACAGTGTTGTGTAGCCATTTGAGCCCATTCTTTCTGGAAAGGGGGAGAACCATGCTCAGAGCGTTCCCCTCCCCTGCTCCTATACATGTATTTAAGATCCATAGCTGTGATTTGTCCATAGCATGGCAATCCTCATTTAATGCTGACCGTGCTGATACCTGGGACAGGGCATTTGGGATTCCATCACAAAATTTTTTACTATGTACAAGAAGCCACTAAATAATTTTATTGTGTCTCTTTTAAGCCTATGCAAGAAAGTTATGGCATTTTAAGTTGAGGGCAATATCACTCAGAATGGTGTTAGAAGTGCTGCCAAATAGCAAAGTGAAGGCTATAAAGTAAACAGGACTTTGTGACACCTTAACCTTTCAGGTTTTATAGCAATTGTTTATAATGCTGGACTGACCACTAAAATATGTCTTCAAAAAATGGTGCTTTAGCTTTATTTTGCCTAACTCACTGTCTCTTTATGTCTTATATGGATTTCACCCTATGTTATGTTTGTTTATTTATTTAAACAATTTTTAATTTTCTCCCCTTGCCTTCTTATCTACAAACATGGACTATCACAAAGATTTACCAATATTGTTCCCATGTTTAACTGGTATCCTTCAGAATTCCCTAATATTACCTCTGAACAGGGTTCAGAATGTGGCTAAAGTTGCTCCAAAGGACATGTTTTGCAATTTTTGGTTTCCATTCTGCACACAAAGAAACAATTGCCTTAAATAATGTATAAGATTTTTAAAAAGAATTGATTCCAAGTCCACAAAAGTTCCCATACTATGTTTTTACACTCTCAGGAATTACACTGATACAGTACCCCTATAAACCTACCTCAGTACTGTGAGGCCCTATTGGAACTAATGGGGTCTGGCAGTTTTTCAGTTAAAAATAATACATGAGGGTCACTTTCCCTTAAATTATCTACTGTACGCCAGCTGTTCTTAACTGCAATAGTCTTACTTTCTTCCCTTGTCTAAAATGGATAGCTTGTCTACAGTGTCTGTAGCAACTTCTGTAGACGGCATTTAAAGTCACTACTTGGTCTTAAGCAACACCCTGATGGCATTAATAATTTCAAATGGACTTTGTATTTGCATTGTTTCTTCAGTTCTGGAGAATGTTTGGATTGTTCATTTTGCTTGTTTCATGTCACAGCACTTGAGTTATACCATAATTTCTCATTTGCTGCACAACTTTATTCTATTTTTATGCTCCTGAGTGATGCTGCTTTAAGTGCCCAGGAGTGGTACTTCCGCACTGCGAGCACTATCAGAAGCAACCTTAGGCAGATAAAACTCCTTCTCTTTTTGTTGGGGAGGGGGAAAGGGGGTCATTGTCAAGGGCCTTTTTTCTCTGGACTATTAAAACCATAGTTAGTGGAGCCTTTTTCATAAAGGGAGACTACACTTGGGGTCATGCTTATTTCAGAATCAAAGACTTGGTCCTCAAATGCTTCTCATTACTAGCCAAACTGAGCAATGGTCATCTTTGCTCCGTAATTAGAAAATCTGACATTTTAAAAAGATGTTCATAAAATGAAATATTTAAAGTCCCCCCCCTCCTGATTTTAAAATTAAAAATAACTAACTTGCATGGTTCACATGGGACTTAAATAAACCTGCCACCCTTATTTCCATAGATTAATGAATAGCAAAAAATATATGACAAAGGTGTATGCTCACACTCTTTCCTGCCTTATCAGGGGCATTCTCTTTAATTATAAGATAAGTGTGATTTAGTAGTTATTTTTGTAACCTGGCAGAGATACCGCATCTGTAGAGTTTGATTTTAGCATATATTAGCATCAGTGTAACAACTGATGACCTGTGCTTTCTGTACCTCTTAGTAATTAAGGAGCATATAGTATATAACGAGTTGCTGTAGTAACCTGATACAGCTGCATATTGATGTTTATCATTAATTTATTTAAAAACCTGATTGCTAATATATAGACTGCAGCAGCTGGACAAGATCACATATTGGTTGTGATTACATGTTTCTCCTCTCCATTATGTGATCTTTCAGGGTTTAGATGTATGAATATGAAACTGTTCTGTTTTCTTTCAGAAGGCTTGTAAACTCCTTAAACAGTAGAATACAGTTTGCAATTGTTGTGGTACTGAGGGGGTGGATAGGAGCTGGGGCTGCAGCCTTGTCCAGTTCTAGATAGAATAAAACTGACAATGATGCAATGGAGCTGGCATCTGGACAACTCTGTGGGATGAATGGCGCTGCTCTAGCAGTCCCTCCGGTGGTTGCAGGCCTTGTAATAGCTAGCGTAGGAAGGGTGGTGAAAACTGATATGCACTATTACTACATGTATAAAACTTAACACTGGGGCCATAGCACAGGTGGGGGGTTCCTGTTTATTGATTTTTATTACTTTGTTAGAATATACAGCTAATGCTTCTATGCTGCAGGAGCTCTGGGAGTGCTCACCTCAGGTAATAAACCTTTCTGTACTTTGCAATAGGGCACAATTTACATGGGGGCTTACATTATGCCGTACAAAGCTGTGTGTCTCCCTTCCCATTTCCTTTTGTAGTGTGCTGCTAAAAGAGAAAGAAAATAACTTACAGCATTTATTCTGAATTTTACAAAACTGTCCATTCCTGCTATGGAAATGGTCCCTTATTCTAATTACTCATATTTCCAAGAAAATTAGTCACACAAACTTATGTTATGTGTTGTCTCAGAGCTTGAAAGCAAATTAGGTTTCCAATAAGACAGTACATCAAACAAAGTAGCATGTTCTTGATGCAGATGACTTTTTTTTTTTCGAATTATGGTTGGACATTTTTGGCAGACAGATTGTCTTTTACTCTATCAAAATGACAGTTTCTTTTGTAACTGCTACATTCATAATTAGAAGGAGAGAAGCAATCTGCCCAATTTAATATACTAAAAGAAGTTTAGTGTCTTGTGCTAGTAATTTCATTATTTTTAAATATGAATTAATTGTCTTAAAATAATATTGTTAGAAGTATAACTAGTAGGATTATGGAGTTAATGCTTCTCTTTTTTAATCAAAGCGCCTATCAATGCACTTCAGATTAGATGTGAATTTTATTTTTGTGTCAGGTGTGCAGCTATAAGATTTAGAGGAACTTGGGGTAGGGTTAGGGATTTCTGGGGGCAAAAATTCTATTGAGCAAAAAATATAGTCCTCCAAGTTTACTATAATCTTAAATCTTGTGAAGCATCATTAAAGGTAATGAATGAAGGGACTAGGTAGAGCTGGGCAATGGAATAAGGTCTTTCACTTAGTGCTGCGTGCAGTTCAAAAAGTTTGCTTCCTGGAATTTTGCACCGAATTTGTTGTGATTTTAGTTAGTGGGATTTAACACACGTACCCTGATTTCACTTTATTCACAGTGTTGATGAAATGGTTATTTTCTCATCAAAGTCGTGCAAGTTTTCAATGCAGAAACCATGATCCTGATCCTGCAATATGATTTAATTGGGGCTGTATGCAAACATATGGGTCCACCAGCACAGATGAGAGTGCAGGATCATGATCAATATTGTCTCCAAAAAACTGATCCCTTTTTTTGCTCAGAAACAGGCTAGGTTTTGCCTGAAAAATTAACATACTTTAGTGAAATTTTATCCTGAAAATGGGCCGATTTTTGAATTCATATAAAACAATGTGAATAAGCTTGAATTTCAACTAATTTCACAGTAGCTTCCTAATAATTTGCACGTGTCTGTTTTCATCTCTGTGTAAACACTCATTCAAATCTAGACCACCCAATTGTGACCAAAGGATGTTTCCATCTGATGACTGTTGGCCTATGTGAAATGAGTTGGTGGTTTCACAAGCACCAGTTCTTGGTACACAAGGGAGCACACCAGAAAATCCCACAATATAATTAGCATATGTTTTGGCAGCTTAATTAGTGAACCCAAGGATTAAATGCACATGGAAGCCAAACTATTCTGTCCTGTCAGATTTGAGGCCCATTGGCAAGTCAGCTTGAGAAGGCTGTTCATAAAAGGAGGAGTTCACTCATCATTCTGTTTTCACCCCTTTATGCTACTCCGGAAACCTAAAGGCATACTGGGGAATACCCCTGCAGTAAAGGGAACCCCAGATAGCACATAGCTGCTGGAATGACATTACAATTACTCTCTTCCCCCTCCCCTTGCAGCCCCAGCATAGAATGTGGTGTGAACATTGTGGGAAGGGATATGGCCAAAGTCAGTTGCATTTTGGCTGTTCTCAGCTGCTGCAAGCGCCCATGGGGAACCACCATAAGGTTAGGCAGCACTGAGGCTGCTGCTGTAGCTTACTTTAGGGGGCATCTAGCTGATCCAAGACTATGGGAAGTATAAAGGTGATTTAAAGTTTGGCTGGAATGGGGAATCAGACCCCAAGGCTGTAAATATGGTCTCTTTCACCACCTTTAAATAAAAAATTTTTTTTTTAAAAGAAAACACTCAAAAGCATGGGGCGGGAAGCACTTCAATGTTTGAGGTTTAAAGCCTCAATCCACATCCCCTATTTTACCTCTATACACTAGCAAGATCTCTGAAGTTTATACATTAAAACAATTCCTGAAAATAATTGTTTTCTCTGTTGGGTGCTCAGCACATATTCATTCTCTTTGCTGCTCCTCTGCCTTTCACTCTGGTACCACTTTGGCCTTCGCCCCTAGCCGCCCCCTCCACAACAAAAAGACTCATCACTTTTAGAATGAAATCATTATGACACAACGTCCTTGTTCTGAACATGACGTTTGGTCTCTGCAGCCCTGTTATATCCCACTTGTGCCAAACTTTGCATTTCCTTCAGGCTCGGAGGATAATGTTTTCACACTTTCTTTGGGCTCATTGCTAATGGCCAGCCTAATGGATGCATTCTGACTGGCCATGAAGAGCAAGTAGATGGACAAATCTTGAGTGAGTTTAAATTCACGAGCTTTGTCTGAGATTGCCTGTGGAGGAAGTATGTCTGAGTGTGTGCACAGACATCTGCAGTAAGTAATCTTTTTCATATATATTGTATTACATACCAACAAAAACTCTGTTTAAAATCAGAGGTGTAGCCATGTTAGTCTGGATCTGCAAAAGCAGCAAAGAGTTCTGTGGCACCTTATAGACTAACAGATGTATTCGAGCATGAGCTTTTGTGGGTGAATACCCACTTTGTCGGATGCCAGTGTTTAAGGAATGTTATTTAGGTTACAAAGTCAACACCTTTAGAATTAGGAGATTCCAGATTTATAGTTGCCTGTGCAACCTTAATTCTGTCATTTAATGCACTGAATGAAATAAGGTTGTTGAGGAAAAAATAGTATGTGTTCATACAATTAAAGACTGTGTCATATGAATACTCACAAGTGAGGGTGCATGAGCAACCGTTAATTTTGGAATTTCGTAAATTTTATCCTTTACCGTGCAACCTTTAAAGGTAAAAACAAACTCTATTATGTACAACTGTACCATCAGTTAAGTTTTCAACCGTCAACACAGAGTTCTGCCACTTAAGCCATAAGACAAACTATGTTAGCTGAGAGCAGGAGAAAACTATTGTCTTGATAGTGGGGAAAATGGGCTACAGGCACCATGTGCTGGGTCAAGGGGCTGATCAGGCAGTACATGGCCCAGTTCTCTTTCTTCTCTTCATGCCCCTTGCTGGGAACTGGTGAGCTCCTGACACATGTGGTGCCCTCAGAAGGATGATGAAGCCACGTGCTGAGTCCAGGAAGTGGTCAGGGGAGACTGGCCCAACTCTTTCTCTTCCCCTCCAGGAGGTATAGGATTCTTGCTCTACATAGGGCCCTCAGATGAGGGAATGGGCTGATGGGGTCATGTCCAGAAAGAGGTGTTGTCAGTGGGAAAGAACCTGGCCTGGCAATCTTTCTCCCACCCCAACATCTACCAGTCATTCACAGTGCAAGCATGTGTTTGTGCTTGTTGCTGTTGCTTCAGTTGCAATGTGGGCCTGGCCATAGAATGGTCATGTTCAGTTATTGTTTTGGCATGTTGCTGTCATTTTCACACAAGCAACAGAGGAAAATGGCAATTTTTAACAGTTTACATCTCAGCCAAACATGAATGGAATATGATGGGATAAGTGAAAGGCACATCTCTAGCCCCAGGGTTTTGTCTCTGCCAAAATTTTGAAGGCCTATTGCAAACAATGAAAGCATTAGAGCTTCTCAAAAACAGGTCTCAAGAATCTTTTCTGATGGAAAATATTATGCAATCTAGATATAAGGGGCACTGGTAGCTACCCCTATAATACATTCTGTTCAGTACATACAGACAGAGACATACCTCTCCACTGTTCTCAGCCAAATATCAATTCAGCAATGCTATTTACTGGAAGACATTTTAGCTAAAGGAGTTAATGCTTATACTAAATCACTCTCAGGTACCTGTTTTTTATAAATATGCCATTTGCACTTTATTTTGCTTCTGATGTTAATATTTTTGTTCAGCCACACTCCTGCTTTTTAATAATCTCCTAAGTGATCAGGGGGTTGGTTTTTTATTATTTTAACTAAAAAAAATTCAGTAAGTAAGCTGTGTTCTAAGTCCACTGCAGGGCTTCAGCTGCAGTCCCATGCTCTTTTACAAGCATGTCATTACAGATCTGCAAGTGAGAAGGTGAATTCTCCCTATGGCATGTATTGAAACCTGACGTAAGGCCAATAGGACATTGACTCAGTGAGCCATTTTTACCTATGTTCTAAGTTTGTAAATTTTCCCAAGTATTTCAGTAGTTTCATATCTACTGTATCTAATATCATGTTTGCTAAATAAAGAACTGGCTGGGGTACTTTTTTTTCATTTTCATTGGTCTTAAAAGATGCTAAGTTATTTGCTATACTGCATACTCATTTCTGTAAACTCAGAAGCCACTGTTGGTAGTGCAGATTTTCATATAGTTTCCTCAGTGACCCCTAACATCTGCCTAACCTTTAAGCATATACAAACCATCTCTTACTTGGGTTAAAGGGTAGAGGGCTATTTTTACTGTGATTAAAAAAAACAACAAAAAACCCATGTTTGTTATATTTCCAGGCCAATAATTTTCCCTAAGCATTTTTACCTAGCAGATTTATATATAGTAAGCATCTGTCTGGTCATTTCAATTCTGAAAACAATGCTGGATTTCCCTTCAATATTAAATGCATCCGAGGTTGTCTCCTTTATCACTTCTTTTCTTCTTGGTGTCTCAGAATTTTGAAGTCTTCTTCCTTTGTCTCAGAAAGGGAAACTGCTGAAAGCATTTCCACCTGGATGTTTAAATTATTTAAGTTGCAGGAACCAGACCTTTTCCCTCCTGAGTAGTTGTGGGTTTTAAAGGCTAAAATTGCTTCATCATGCCAAAGTGAAAGTATGCATAAATTATTTAGTTAAACCTGAGAAAATACAGACTTTTCCCAGTGATCTTTCAAGGGCTGCCTTCTTAAATTTCAGAAGAATAGGCAGGTTTTTCTCTCTCTTTTGGAAAATATGTTAAGTACCTATTCAGTCTTTTATTAGATAACAGTGATCAAAAATTGGAGAACAGTGTTTTGAGCAAGTGTTTATAAAAAAGTAAAATCCTGTAGCAGAAATCCTAAGTGCTAATATTCGTCTAGAAAGTATGAATTTTCTCACCAAAAATAGGTAACACATTGTGGTGACTGTTCCTGATGCCATATAAAGGTTGTGTCAGTATTTCCATTATGATCACTGTTTATCAGGAGGTTATAGCTCACTGTCAAAATACAGGAGCAATATTTTTAACCTACTTTCAGCTGACATTTTGTATTAACTTTGAGTCAGATTGTAATACCCTTAATAACAAGGCATAGTACCTTACACCACAGGAATGTCCTATTGAAGTCAACATTCCTACCTGTGGAGTAAGATACTACTCAGGAGTATTTTTAAAGTGTGATCCTGTTCCCACTGACTACAGTTGAACAGGATCACTATATACACTGAACCCCCAATATACACTAAGTATACAGCACAGGACATGGCAGAGTGTACAAGATTAGGCACACTGCAGAGGGAAGTCTGTTCCTGCTCCTGTTTATGTCAGTAGAGTTCTGCCATTGACTGCAATAGACACAAGAACAGAGCCAGATAGTGTATACAGAAGTAAAAATGGGGGAAAGAATAGAACAATTTTCCCAATTACTTCTTGTACTCTATTTCTGCATGAAAGTCTCATAGACTTTAAGGTCAGAAGGGAACATTATGATCATCTAGTGAATACAAATTGTTAAGAGTAAAATAACGAAGCTGACTGGTATAGGCCACTGCAATCAGACTCAGTCCCGTCATCATTTTGTATTAGCAACTCCCACTGAAGTCAATGGAAAGACTTCATTGGGCTTAAGGCCCTGCAGGATCAGCTCCTTCATTTGCAAGAGGCTTGTTTGTCTTTAAGTTAAAAAAAATAAATAAATCCTGATTTAAAAATTGACATTTGGAAGAGAATTAGCCCACACATTAAATTTCCAGTACTGCAGCTGTCAAAGGTAACAAGAGTTTCAGTGGGAGAAGGAGCAGGCCCAATGTCCAAAAACATAAAAACATCTCCAGAAAACAGCCCCTTGCACACGCATGGTCACTTTTGAAATAGCAATTGCGTAACTGTGTTGAGCATGTGAACTCAAAGAGTGGCAGCCATATAGGAAGGATAAATTCTAATGACTCCAAAAGAGTCCATCAGTCAATGATCCATGAACTGAGAAACATTTACACTATAGACCTTAATGGCTCCACAGTAGGGATTACGGTATAGCATGTATTTTCAGAATGAATGTATACCTCAAAATACTTACAATATTTAGCCACTGGAGCCATTACAATCTATTAAGCAGATAATGCCATATTTTTAAAATGAGTAGAGTTCACAAAAATACATATTTACCCAAGCTGGCCCTTCAAGCTGTTGTGATATGTTGGATAAATAGTATGTGTTTTCAGAACTGGAGCGGAGACAAGCAGAAGTACTGGAAGGAGTGTTATGGACTTTTTCCTCCTTTTTTAAAGCCTACACAGCCATTTACCCAATACAACTTCTGTTTATACACTAGAAACTGTTAAGAGTCTCTCATGTCACCTCACATACACCTAAATCACACATTTTTGTTTCTTTATCTGCTTTACGCTGTAGGAGAAAGGAAAGGAACTAAAAAAGAAGCTTGGGTGAAATAACTTTTACGGTTGTAATGGTTGAACATAACACTGTGACAAAAGCAAAGTTAACATGAAGACATCACCCCTAGCTCAGGCCAGTGGAGAAATAAAATGTTAAACATCACCATGCAAGATGGGGAATCAGCTGTAACTGTGAATCTCCTTACTTTGGTTTCATTTGCACCACAACCTGAGCATTTCAGTTTTCTCTCTTTGAATTATTATAAAGATTTGTATTATATGTTATTACAATACAAAAAGACCCTGCCAGATAAAGCTATTTGCTGAAATACTGGTTTCAAAATACACACAGTCCTTTCACACTTTAACTTACACCTTTTCATTACCTGCTAATAAAAGTATAGTGGTTAGATTTGCCTAAACATATCTTGCTAAGTATGTTAACCTCATGAGTAACTCTGGCCTTTAGAGAGACACACTTTTTAGCAACTGCTCCTTTTTTAAGGAAAGAAGTTTATCTTAAGAAAAAAGATACTGAATTTCCCTCCCCCTCTCTTTTGTCAATGCTATAAGCATCCTTGTGCTATAGATAACGGAGTTAAGTATAGAAAATGCATTGTGGCCAGGCTCCCAGATTCACTACAGCCATGTGAATTATACAAGTGGTGATACTTTATTTTTTATTAAACTTATAACATGACTGTCACACAAATAGTGTTTACATAGAAGGGTACGCATTTAATTTACTCCCGGGGAACATTTCTAAAGAATATAAATTGTATTTTGGAAACTTCTCTCCACATAAAAGTTCATCAATTTATTTATTTATTTATTGGCATTTTAATTGAGGCTTCCAAACAGCACATCCAACTCAAAGTATCAAAGAGCAAATATCTGTTGTGCAGTTATAAAATCAACTCTAATTTTCTTACTATAAAGTAGCAGATAATCAGCCTATAAATTTTACTTACATTACTATGTGGAAGTGGAACTATAAATTCAAAACAGTATGCAGGTTGGTGAAAATTGAGGTCTAGGCAGCAATGCATGTCCATAAACTTTTCTCAGGTTATTGGAATAGAACAAATCAAAAGCTGTTCCTGGTTGTATGATATTCTCTTTTGATAGACCAGACTGCTTGTTGTTAGCAGTCCAAGTGCAGAGGTTAGTCAGAGCAGAATGTAATTTCTAGCAATCTGACAGACCTGCGGATTGAAGCGGCAGGTTTTCCCTTCCGATTTCAGGGAATTGCTTCTTACTGTGACAAATGATTAGCTGTTATCTCTGACTGAATTTGATTTCTACAAGCAGCTGAGTCAGGTAACTTTGCAGTATTTGAGGGGGTTTTACAGGAAATGAAATCGGCTCCCTAGTCACATGCAGACCAAATGAAATTTTTCCTTTTGGGGCAAAATTGTGCTTTTGGTTAACTAGAGGCAGATTTACTACATCTCTATCTCTATCTCTCTATATGTAGGTAGATAGAAAGAGCTATAGATGATTTGATGGATTTTTTTTACCTTGAAGATGACTCCTACATTCAACTGGATCACAGTGGAACACATTGTGGTATAATGTTATGGGGAAAGCTAAAGCTTTCAATACCATATGTGAACCATGAACAACCAGAGTGATGTGGCATAAACTAAGGTTACTAAATCTGGTTTCACGGTGTTTTTGCACTAGGGAATTGTGATGTTAGTGTGATTATATTCATGTAGGGTGAAAAACACTCCCCTACAGTGCCTTCCGAGTCGCTTAACACGCCCCACCCCCCTTAACAATTTAAGTGTGGCTTAACTTGGGTGGAGAGTCTTGCATGGGTCCCCTTCTTGGAGGTGAATTTCACACTGGCTTAGCCCCACCAAAATCATGATTCGAAATGGCACTAGGTATAGTAAAAAAAATTATATTTGAATGTCGTGGGGGAGGCTACACAATGGAGTTAACATTTTACTGTTTGCGTTAACAGCTAATGAAGGGCCCAGTTTTGTCACTCTCACATTGAATAACATCTTACTGCAGGAATAGTGTCATCAGATAAGACATCTTGAGGAGTAAGATACAAGTTAGTGTACCAGGCTTTATTTTGGCAAAATGGGGCTATCTTGCTTTTTTCTCATCAAACT
>NC_059081.1:23128376-23133376 GCF_020497125.1 Mauremys mutica | reverse complement strand
TATTTATTAATAGGCTTTTTTTGTGGTGCTCACCAGCATGCCATAGTATCTGAATGCCTCAGATTTATCACTAGTGTCCACTGGCCCATCCTATGACAATGAGCCAATGACACGCAATTCACACACAGCACTCCTAAAGCTATTTCAATAAGCTGACACACAGATACCTCAGATAGGGCTGGCTGATTGTATTGTGTGTGTATTTTGCAGCTGCCCCCGGGTGATTTTAATGTCTATGCAACACATGCATTATGGCGCAGGGAGCGGGAGAGCATGCTATTCTGCCTTCTCTCCTCAGCTACACTTTTCTGGTGTCTTTGCCTGCTGGTGTCTGGGCCTGCCATGTGTCTGCACAGCTACCCCATTCACCTGGCTGTGTTGGGGCTTTCATGCAGGTTACACCTCTTTGCTGCCTGAATGGTGTAAGCTTCACTTTTTTTTTTCTGTTTGCAACGTGCGCACATAGCACAAAAAAAACCACCAACAAAAAAAAATGGACAAAGAAAGATGCACACATAAACTTATAGAAAATAACTAGAGGTGATTGATTTTTTTCAGATTTTGAATTTTGATAAAAAATGGCAAAGAACATTAATTATTTTGCCCAAGATAGTTGCATACAACTCCCATTAGGTCTGATTCTAGTCAAAGTTAGACTGATATAAATCAGGATAGAAGTAACTCCACTGAAGTCAACAGAGTTACACTGGTGTAAAATTCATGTGAGTGAAATCAAAATCATGCCTAATCCAAGTTGTGCATGTGTATCTGATGGCAGAATTTGACCCTAAATTTGTCAGAGATGATTTCATAAATGTAAAGGTAATTTCAAAGTTAAAATTAAAGAAAAGTAAAATTAAATATGCATCTGTGAAAACATCTATTCAGTTACGTAGTTGCACATTTGTAGGATGTACTTTACACTTTGTGTAGAATTAAAACCATTAGTACAGATCTGTCTGCAAATAGTGACACTTACTCCATAAGATCACATCTATTTATATTGTTTCATAATGCATCTAAAATAGTAGTTCATGACAAAATGTGTTCACAAAATGTGTTACTCTCAGCCTTGCTAAGAAATCTATTTTCCTAAGGAAGGAACATTTCAGTATTAAGCTGGGAAAGAGTGGCTTAATATGTGTATTTTTTTTCTTTCCTAGGACTTCCTTTTGCCAACTTTACCTTGTATAAATAATTTTGCCTGAGAGAGCCTTTACATGGAATGCAGATTGACTATTACTTCCTGAACAGATTTAAATTTAACACCAATTTAGTCACTGTAGTATTCCTATATTGGAAATAACAGCTTCCATAGGACTTCTACAAAGTGCCAGAAATATGATCTCATACGTGGAAACAAATTTCAATGTGTTTTCTTTTACATATGTTTTCTTTTCATAATTTTTTCCCACCTATGTTTCCTTTGTTTCCCAAACTCTCTCCTCTGCTCCAGAGCTGTGAGAACCTAAGAAAATTGTCTGGTGAATGAGCTAACTTTTAATAAAAATTGCCAAGCTCATAAACTTTTTATACTGATTAATTAAAGAAATAGGACTAATTATTTTTATCATATTAATAAACACTTAAAAGTAAAGTCGGGCTAAACTTCTAATCTGAAAGGTGGATACCACTAAACACTGGAGGTCAGAAGTCTGCAGATAATTACTTAGATCAGTGGGTTTTTTACTTGTGGTCTGCGGACCCCTGGGGGTCTGCAGACTGTCTAAGGGGTTTGCAAATGGTTGTCATTACCATAGAACGGGGGTTTTCAACATGTGGTCCAGACTATGTCTAAGATTTCCAAAGGGGGCTGCACCTTCATTCAAAAATTTTTAGAGGTCCACAAATGAATAAAAGGTTGAAAACTACTGACTTAGAATTTATGCCCTATACTTCCAAAATACTGTTCCAAAAGTGATTGGCTTCTTAAGGGCCAGACTCTGGAGGGCTCATAAGGGCCAGACTCTGACCCCAACAGTGCACCCACACTGGGGAGGAAGGGGGTCATCAGATGTCCACTTACTCCCATGCACCACCTAGTCATAACAAGGGAAGCAGAGCAGTTGGAGAACAGTCTCTGGGGGCTGCTACTGCTTATTCTGCAGAGATGGGGAGGGATTAGCCATGGACTGAATCTTGACTCCACCCCCCAGCTCACATGGCAAAGCTGACATGAAGTGGGAAGAAATCTGTGCTGGGTATAGGGCTGGTGCAGATTACTTCTCCCACCCACACCTGGAGTAGGGGGGAAGTAGGGACCACAGAGTGACATTCCCCTCACAAACTAATGTTAGTCTGATCCTCTTCACTTCCTGCTCCACATATCCCCTCAAGAAAACCCACCTCCAAATGAGATTATAGCCCTGTGCATTTTGGTTGGGATGTTAGTTTACAATTTTGTAGATTTCTTCGCTCATTTGTTAGGTGCAGTTTGATTTTTTTAAAGTTATTTGGCAGTTGAGTAGTACAATTTCCAACTTCTTCCATAGAATCATAGGTCTGGAAGGGGCCTCAAGAGGTCTTCTTATCCAGTCCCCTGCACTCAAGGCAGGACTAAGTATTATCTAGACCATCCCTGACAAGTGTTTGTCTCAGCTCTTCTTAAAAATCTCCAATGATGGAGATTCCACAACATCCCCAGGCAATTTATCCCAGTGCTCGACCACCCTGACTTAGGAAGTCTTTCCTAATGTCCAACCTAAACCTCCTTCCTGCAATTTAAGGCCATTGCTTCTTGTCCTATCCTCAGAGGTAAAAGAGAACAATTTTTCTCCCTCCTCCGTGTAACAACCTTTTATGTACTTTCTCAGCTAACAATGCAAATAGCAATGAGCTAATAACACTCTTTAGTATTTTCTCCAGACTCAGTTAGCAACCAGTCAGCTTGCTGGTCAGAAACTCCTCTTTAGTTGGATGGTAGCTTGGAGCAAAGGAGCACAGTGGTTGAATGTGAAGTGGCGATAAGTCCTCAATGTGAATACACATTAGCATTCATATCTTTTTTAGAGTCCAGGGGTTTATTCTTTTATGATTTTCTTAGAAGGGTGGACAAGTGTAGAAGTGTAGACAAGCCCTCAGTCAGAAGCTGAATTCCTACAGAAATCAGTGGAAATTGTGTCATTAGGCCTGGGGCAGTGGGCAATATATAAGGCTATCTGTGCAACTTTGTCCTAAAATTTTAAGACCTTCTCCTAATTTTTACATGACTTTAGTGTTCTTAGTTATATCAGCAGAGTCCAGCCTGTCGTACCTCTTGTTCAAATATGCTAAATATTATTTTAAAACCTACTAAACTTATATTGAGAAATTTAAAAGCACATTTGTACCTTGCTGATGAAGCAGAAAAAGAATTTGGTAGGAAGCACTGAACAAGGGTCCTTATATATCTGGTATTTCATTCTAATTGGCACTTACACAGCACTTTACATAAAGGGAAACTGAGACACAGAGGTGTCCCAGATCACACAGAGAATCAGTGGCAGAACTGGGAATAGAACCCACATTTTCAAACTCTCCGGCCTGTGCCTTAGTCACTGGGCAATATTGTGCCCACTCAAATGTGACCCTGTTGCTGACAGATAAGAAATTAGACTTATTGAACACTGTGATTTTTCATAGTGAATCAGCATCAAGATATCTAGCACATGTGTTTCTGTAATTACAATACATTGGGAAAATTCACAGTGCTCAATGGCTCTCAAACTCACCTGCCAACTGTGTAAATAGCCTAGGGCTGTAATATATAAAAATAGAGAGGAATTGGTTAGCTGTATGGTGTTCTGCTTGTTGTTGTTGTTTTAGTTCACACAAATGGATATGCATCTTTGCTCATCCAGACAAGTTTCTTGGGTTGTCGTTTAACAGGAAGATGTGAGTTTGTAAAAGTGCAAGGCAAACTTGGTAATGTTAGCTTTGCATTTAGGAGCCTTTTACTCTATAACCAAATTATGTGTAGTGGTCCCCAAGCCATAAGAGAGGCAGATCACAGCAGGTGAAAACCTGAGTGTGGGGGGGTGTCATGATGGTTCTTTATCAATTTCGGATCCATTCCCATATCCACTTGTGACTCTGTTCAAAGGGATGGGACTAACTTGGAGTGTTACAGATTTAGGATCTGATCCAAAGCTCACTGAAGTCAACGGAAATCTTTCTGTAGACTTTAATGAGCTTTGGATCAGGCCCATATTAGGGAACATCTATAGTGAATATTAAAGCAAGAAGATACAGGAATGATATATTAGAGGATTTAGGAAAGGTGAAGGTTGATCAACATGAAAGGAAATGATGCACACTGAAGAACAGCTATAAAAGAAGTAGGAACTATTTTAATGGCTGTAAGGTTCTTACTCTGCCCCTGCCTTCCATCCCACTTGAAAACACTGGACCCTCACAAGTCTGATCACTTATGAACATTTTAGTAGCTCAGTAGACTCCCTTAGAACAAATGCCTTTCATCCCCATTAATCAGAGTTCCCAATTACCAGGAGACACCATTTGCAAATGTCTGAGGCACTATGGAGCTGTGGCGAGCCTGTCATGTTACAGGACAGGCTCACGGAGCAGTAAGGAAGCACTATCTGCATTGGAAGAGGGAGTGAATATGCTGGTCACTATTTGTCAGCAGTAGGGTCAGCTGTGCGACACCTAGCATGTGTAGGTGGTTTGGAAAGGGTAAAACTAATGTCCAGAAATTGCAGTGGTGAAACAATTATGCATGACTGAATCCCAAAAGGCATACCATTAAGTGGAATCCCATCCCTATTAGACAAGAATCATTGCTAAAAAGTATCACTCTATCATTAGGTTTGATTCTGTCCCTGGAAGATATATCAGTTAGAGGCCTGTTCCTACAATGAGGTAGAACTTCCATTAACAATATCAGCTTCTGTGGATAATGGGAGTTTTGCCTGTGTAAGTATTGCAGGATTGATTGCTAAGCAGATTTTGCAAGTAACCCCTGATTCAGCAAAGAGCTCCATATATGTTCAGATCCACTC
>NC_059081.1:23110876-23118376 GCF_020497125.1 Mauremys mutica | reverse complement strand
TGTCCACACTCAGATAGTTAAATTTGTGTCATGATTTCCAATGTATGTCCCTATAATCCCAGAATTAGACTTCATCCCCAAATTCATTCTGGGATGGAATTTAGGTATGAAGGAGTGAAAACATTCTGATAAATTGTTCTGTTGAAGGATTACTAAATGTTACAGGATTTGATTCAATGCTCCCCTGCACTGGTTTGAAACAAGTGTAACTCAGAGGAGAAAATTGAGTTTCTCTCATAAAACTGGTGTGAGATCAGAATCAGGCCCCCAAACAGCATACTAAGCACCTGCACTCACATGGTGAACTGTATGCATATGCGCTGTCATGAATCAGCATACTAAGGACTACCCAGGCAGGCAGAGAACAGCACTATTGACTGCAAGTTAACATCTCTCCAAGTACAGAGTCACATCATAGGCCCAAATAACTTAGAAGGTCTGTTGTGTCAATAGATCCCCTTTAGGAAAAGTCCCTCAGTGTATATTAGCATAATCAGCATGTTAAAAACTTTGCACAGTCAGGGGGATTCAAGTCATTTGACAGGAAGTGTAGATCGTGCTCCTCCGCAGTTGCTCTGCTACCAGCTAGTTCTTTCTCTACTGGCCAGACAAGAGCAATAGTTAGGCCCTCCTGTGTTGTTGCTTTCTTGTTCTTTCTCTGGGGCTTGGGAGATTCAGTAAGAGCAGTTTTTCTTCCTTTAACTCTTCTTCTTCTACAAAATGTATCCCATTTAGTGCTTTTTGGAAAACATTTCCTCAGGCCTGCCATCTGGAGGCTTCTTTTACCAGGCTCTGTCACCTCTCTCAAAATGGCGGAGTGGCCAAAGAAGTACAGCAACATATGACAGACCACAACTGGAGGAGAATTGTTTTGCCCTCAGCGCATAAGTCCACACCCTGCCAAAGAAAGGGGCTCAGTGTCAGACTGCTGAGAAGCAACCAAGTTCACCTGCCACAGTCATAGTTCCTCCCGTGAGCATCAGGACCTCACAGGCTAAACTCAGTTTCTTCACAGCAAAAGGGCCTACCCCAAGAGGCTGCTCTCAGATTCACCAGGTCGGTGGGGTAAGTGAACATCTACCCTCTTCCAGAAGTTGCCATGCCCATGCACTTTATTGGGAGTTATCTTTGGTTGGTAAAGAAGGCAGTATCCTCTCCTCCAGCAATATAACAAGGCTGGCCTATATTCTTGTGGGGGGTCTCTCCACATTCCCCAACTCTTCTTCATCTGAGGATGTGAAAAGATCTCCGTTCCATCAGAAAATTCCAGCTGACGATTTCTAGGTCTCAAAAAGCAAATTTTCTCCTTTAACCAAACAGTTTTCTCTTTCACATAAACACTAACATTATAAAAACCAACAACAATAACAAAACCTAGGAAATCTTTGAAACATAAAAGAAAATAGTAGTGGCTGCACTGTGAAAGAGGAACTGTCAGAGTGAAAATCAGTCCTGTTTGACAAAGACCAGTGTCTTTGATTTCTTGCCCTGGAATTCATAGACACCGTGTGCAAGAGTTATCAATACTTTTGGCACACAGCCAGAAAAGAAAGAAGAGGATAAAATATCCACCTGCCTTCAAAATCAAAACTGAATGAAGCTATGCATCTGCATTCCTCTTTCAAGGACATCATCAAAACTGAATGAGAAAACCCTGATGGAGGCAAAAGAAGCGCTGCAAACCATGAGGCTGTACACAATTTAAGGCACTAAAGCTAACACAACTTCCATTCCCAAAACTGAAACCACAGTAGCATTTTTAACTAAGGAGATAGTTATTCTCTCTGAAAAGGCTTCTTCTTCAAAGACCCTATTGATGAGAAAGTAGAAGGAAACCTGACATCATTTTGAATCCCTATCCAGTCTACCTCTAGGCATCCCTTTCTAGTGTTTCTTTCCCAGAGGCAGCCATGTCTTGGTGTGACAATTTAAAAAAATGTGATTCCTCTGGGTTATTATGAATTTCTCTCTAGAGGGAAAAAGACAACACAACTCAGATACATTAGGAGACTCATAGGAATGTTCTGTTTTACAGTGTTTTGAGAAAGGAGAGTTGGGTGGGAGACAATATTTTTGCTGATGTGGGTTTCGCAGGAGTAATAAGTTTTGAGAAGTAGTTTGAAAGGAGATAGGGTAGGTGCTAGTTGCTCTAGAACACTGAGGGAATTTCAGGAACACGAGGCAACAAAAAAGAAGGTTTGAAGATGAGAGTGAGAGGACACAGAGGGAGAAATGATGCAGAAATTATTGGTGGATGCCAATAGACAGCTTAGGTGTCTCTGTATACTACATGTGTTTTCCATTCAGAGCAATGGCATCCAATTCTGTAGCCAGAAGGCAGAATTGGCTCAGACCATGAACTGTAAATCCTCTGTTCTTCTGTATTCTCCAGAGCCAGATTTTTAGTGAGTCCATGGAAACAGTGGACCAGATTCTGTAATGATCTGGAGTAATTCCATTTAACTAGGTGAAGTTACAATGGTGTAAAATTGATGTGAATAAAACCAAGATTATTGACTCCGGAATACTGATAAATCTAAACACTCATGGTTTGTTCCGTATAAGTCCCACAAAAGGAATAAAAGTACTATCACAAAACCCAAACAGATCTTTCAATGATACTTCCCAAAGGGATAGCCTCATAGGGGCTCCAACTATTCAGAGTAAAGTTGTGAAGCCACAATCCCACAGACAAACCCAGATAAACCTCCATTAACTGCTCATCTAGTCCAGCCCAATTAGGGTGACCAGATCACTACACTAAAATATCGGGATACATTGGGGTGCCATCAGCCCCACCCACAGTCCACCCCCACTCCTCCCAGGCTCCGCCCCCACTCTGCCGAGGGACCCACCCCATCCCCACTCAGCCCCCCCTCCATGCCATTCCTCATCCCCCAGCCTGCCGCTGGCTTGCTAAGTCCATCCTCAGTATCCCACCCACCACTCGCCTCCCCGCCCACTCACTCACCTGCCCACCACTTACCTCTTCACCACCCCGCTCGCCACTCACCCCTACGGTGCCGACTTCTCCTCTGCCAGGTAGGTGCTCTCCTAAAGGTAGGGTGACCAGATGACAAACATGAAATATCGGGACGCGGGGGGGGGGGCGGAGCAACAAAAAAAAAAAAAGCCAGAGCGCCCCCCACCACCAGGCGGCAGTGGCACAGCCCCGTCTCCACCCAACTCTCAGCTCTGACCCCCAATACACTCCCAGCTCCCCCATCCCCTCGCTCCTGGGCCCCGAGCTGTGCAGCCGAGCCACGCTCCGGACCCCTCTTGCAGCTCCCGGCCCAGCCGCTCCCGGGCTTCATTGCACCAGCCCCACAGCAGAGGCTGCTCCACTCTGCCCCACCTGGGACACTCGCCCCGAGCAGCCCCGCTCCGGCTGCAGGGAACTCGGGGACACCCCCCCCCGGGCAGGGGGCGAACCAGGCAGCCGGGCCCGGGCCCGGCCCCTCCTGGCAGGAGCATGTCTGCCCCACACGTGTCTCTGCCCCCTGCCTGCTCCGCGCTGCCCTGCAGGCTGCAGGTCTGGAGCAGCCTCCGTGCTGCGCTTCCGGCCCCGGCCATGGCCCGTGTGCAAACCTGGGAGGGAGGAGGAATGCTGTGTGCTTGGGGAAGAGGCGGGGCCAGGGTGGGGAGTTGGGGAGGAATCCAATGGGGCAGTGAAGGGCGGGGTTGGGGCAGGTCCAGGGCAGGGATTTGGGGAGGGGTGCAATAGGGGAAGGAGGGGCATGGTCGGGGGAAGTGGGGGGTGAAAGCCCCTCCGGGCTCCGTCTATGCACCGGAGCGGAGGGCAAAATTGCTTGTTTGTCCAGTGTCCCGACCGAACATCGGTCGGGACGCGGGACAAACAAGCAAATATCGGGACAGTCCCTATAAAATCGGGACGTCTGGTCACCCTACCTAAAGGTCATCAATGGGCAGATCAGTGAGTTCCAGAGTTAAGGACAGGGTACCAGGCCCACATCTATACACAGTAGGGGCCCAAACAAGGAGAAAGCTAATTGGTGGACCACACGATAAGCCAGGAGGAACGGCAGCAGTCGACTCACTGCAGTGAAGACAACGCAGTGAGATCTAAGTACATCGACTTCATTGACGTTATTCATGTAGCTGAAGTGGCGTAACTTAGATCGATCTCTAGCCCCCCCCCGCCCCGCCCATTGTAGACCAGGTCTAAGGGAAAAAGTGAAAATCCTCACAGTGCTAAAAAGGCCTAGTAACTCTGTTTCCTGGGCCTCAAATGGATATCCCTGACTCTTTCATTGTAGCTTTCACACAGCTCAAATTGCCAAACCCAGGGACCTCTTCACCATCTAGGCTTAGTTCCTCTAGCTTAAAAGTCTGGACGTTGAAAGGGAAATCTTTTGTGAGCTCAGCTATTAAAACTCTAGGTTGGCCTTTGCTTCAAATCTATACTCCAAAATTTGGATTAAATGCTCTCCACTAACGTACAAAGAAAAACCTGGATATCACTCTCAAAATTACTGGAAGCAGGATTAAACAAATCACTGAACACCAACTAAAAGTTCAGACGTGAGCATTAAGTAGCCTTTTAAGCTTAGATTTCAGATCTTCTTTCACATTTATGTTGGTGGATTTTTTTAAGGCATCTGGATCTTTCCAGCCTGGGACCTAAACCTTGTCCTTCGGTCCTGAAGTTTCCCATGTTTTGAGCTATTATTTTGAGAATACCTTTATGTTCTATTCATTAGAACCATCATTGCCATAGCAATTACAATCACCATTAGAGCTTCTGAAAATATGTTTATTCTTAACTTTACTGCATCTTCCATGAAAAGAAGAGCATTTCTTGTTCTAATTTCTTCTGGTGTGAAACTGAATGGATGGCCTAAGATATTGGGCCTCTTGTCACATCTCTTGAACTATCCCTGGTTCCTCTTGGGAAGAAAAAAACCCCATCATTCATGGAATGGTGGAGATAATAATTAGAGCAGAAATTAACAGGTAAGGCATTTTCCGTTTGACATCAGCAAGGAAATGCAAGGCCAATGGTTTTACTCCATTCTTAGGTCAGATTATTATACATAAAATGTTGCACTTGTATCGTAATTATTACATGAGACTCTGTTCCCTACTGAAGAAATAGCCTTAAAAACGACTCTCTCATCCACACACACAAGATTTATGTGTGTAACTATTTTTGACTCAAACCCTCTGTCCTCATTCATCCTGCACTATGCCCCAATAGCTGGGCTTGGTTTAGGGAATTCCAAAGAGAGTAGTGGGAAGGAATCCTCCCATACTCCCAGCATTGAAGAGGCAGCAGAGATGCTCCGTGACTGTTATTGCAACCCTCAGGCTGCAGGAGCTCCTGCCCCTTTTACTCCTCTTTCCCACTTCACAGGGGTAATGGACAATAGCGGTGGATCTGTTGGCTCTGTCCTTCGGTCTTCCCTCAGCCCATTCTTGCCCCACAACCCTTTGAACAGGGATAAGGGATAGTCTTCATGGAGCTCTGTGACATGGAGGGTGTCTACTTCCTTTGTACAGGTTCTAGAAACCTTGCACCACCACCTATGTAGCAGAAGTGCTCCAGAACTGGTCCAGTGCTTCTAGAGTTCTCAGCAACTACATCTGAGGGGGCATGTTTTTGTCTTATACAAGCATTTTCATTTTCAAAGCACTTTTTAAACCCTAACTAATTCTCACAGTATCCCTGTGTAGTAGGTATTTTCCTAATTTTATAGAAGAAGAATCTGAGACAGACAGGCTAAGGCCCACACTTTCAAAGTGTCACCATCTCTGTTTGAGCACTCAGAAATGTAGGCACCCAAAATTACTGGACACCTTTGAAAACATTGACCTATGTGGCATGCCCAAGGCTGTGCAACAAGTCTGTGTCAGAACAAGAATTAGAACTCAGGAGTTCTTGGCTCACAGCACTGTGCTCAAATTCTCTCTCTCATCTTTCACTCTAAAGGGAATTATTCACACAAATTCCCTGCATTGATCAATGAGAACGTTGATTCCTTATTTTACTGGTTGTGTCACAACTTTAACAATACCTAACATCAATGGGAGTTGCATTGTGGAGAGGGGGCAGTGTATGGCCCTTAAGAGTAGTTTTTGCATGTTAATACATGAGAAAGTGATGTCTTATTTGTTCTGTGACTGACAGAATAATGTACAGAAAGCAAGTAAGTATGAAGAGGGGTTAGTTAGATAATGTTGAACAGAGCATCTTCAAGACAACACTGTAACCACTGTACTTCAAATGTCAGGCTAATTATTATCAGCATTTAAATGTTACCATGGGCCATTTTTAACAGTGGAATTTTTCAGCAGGTACTGTAATGGTCAGAAGAAAATGTCACATGTAGCTGCTGCTGTTGCATTGGTCATAAAAGTACAAAAAATAAGAAAAAAGAAAAATATTTCTACAGACAGCAAAAAGAACAGCTTGTTTGCTTAAATCTGACTGTAAAATTAATCCATATGCTGATACTATTTGAAGTATCATTTACTTTCAGGAAGAATAGAGGGGGTTTGCTATAATACAGTTATGTGAAGTGCAAATAATGCTTATTAGAGATAAACCAAAACGCTTTAAATATAGGTTTTTAGAAATTCATATTCAGGCATGTATTACTACTCCGAGTTGTTATGAAGCAATTTAAGTATCAGCTTTATACTCTTTGGTAACCCCATATTACACCTAGAGCTTTACAGAAAATGAAATTTTAATACAATTCACCACAAAATGGCACATGATGCCATTAATTCAGATATTTTTCATATGTACATAGTTTGATCTTATCCCTCACTTACCATGTAAACAGTATTATATGGCAAATTTCCCTGTGATTTTTTACAGTACCTGTATATAATTATGGGCACATTTTGCCAATGCAACTGTTACACAGATTTGTAATTAATTCCTTTGAAGATTGCTGTTAGAGTTTTGGATACTGATGCTGGTTTTGGACATTTATTACTTCTCTTTAGTTGGCTATTTGCTGTGCCTCAGAGACAGATGTAAAATTAGTGTCTATTTTGAGCCAGCAAACAGTACATCTTTCCTCCTCTTTATTGAATTGCAGGGAGGAATTCTTTGGGCTCCCACTTCTTTGTGGTTTTGAAGTAACAGTCTGTTTTTGTGCCAACCATGTAGCTTCAATGCATGTATAAAATTGTGTTGAGGATCAAGCTCGAAGTTGCTTATTTGACCTAATGGAAAAAACACAGTATGAAGTTAGGATGCATTGTGTAGGAGGGCTTTCATTTCTCGACACTGAGTAAAACTTTATGCATCACAAATGCAAAAATAGTAATCAGTTTAAAATGCACTGAGTATATTCTGCCCAATGACCTACATTTAAAAGAAACAACTATTAGTTATTAAAAAAAAGAAGAAGATTTTTTCTTCTTGTTCAGACAAAACTACATTTCTGAGGTCTGCTTGTGCTGACAATGATAGTGATGGACAACTTACCAAAAGGGGAAGCAAAGACCATATGATCTTACTTTTAA